>NC_056746.1:1105333982-1105433982 GCF_019279795.1 Protopterus annectens
AATAAAATGTGCAACACTTGGATTGGGAATATAAACCATAGCATTCTAATCTTCCAGCACCAAAGGACTATGTGCTATGTGTTCAGCCCCCCATACCAACTGACCCTAGTGACTTGCACGATAACCCCTACCAATGAGAAGTTTGGAGGCAAACAGGGACTAAATGTGCCACCTGATGGGTAAGATTTTTTTTCCTACTTCCTTAAAACAATTACCTTATATACAAACCTGTTTCTGAAAACCATTACAGTTCCAGACCATAACATCTCCTCAGAAAGGCTGTTTTTGAAATAATTGACAACCTTTTCTGTGAAGTATAGGCCTCTCTACCCCCCCCCCCGAAACAGGATTCCCACGCCTACTTTTTCCTTTTCGAATGCTAACCCCTTTCTTGTCTCTAGAGCTTCATGTACAGACCATACACTTTTTTAATGGGCATTTTCTGATTTCAGAATACAAAGTCGAAAAACACCCACAACACTGCATACAGACAAAACACCGACTGTATGAACAGAAAAAGTATCCTAATTTTTGCAGAACTATGCAGCTTAATATCCTACGAACATTTTTTGCTCCTTTCTCACAATGTTTGCCAGTCTTTGGGTCATCCAAATAGACTCATCTCTGGTACTTTCATCACATGTTCAAACTGTGCATTCATTTCCCCAGAGACAAAAGATACATAGGGAGTACACGGAACGAACTTTACAAGACTCATGGCAACAGAAGAACCTGGTATGTAAGGCTGGGGTAAAGGTATCCCCACAAAGCAAGCATAGAGCACAACCTAAAGCTGTTTGCTGAATTTCCTGTTTGCACTTATTTTTAAAATCGTTTTTTTCTCAAAACTTGCATTTTATCTGTCTTTGGCCTAGCACTCTTGTGTGGGGTCATTTACTGCACTGTTATAACTTGTTAATACTTGTGAACCTCTGCTATCTCTGAAAAAAAAAACAAAAAAAAATTTTGCTTCTGTGAGGCCATTTTTTGCTGTTCTTGAACTGTTTGTAAGTTTCTGTGAGGCCATTTTTTGCTTGGGCTAAAGGGAAGTCTCTTTGTTGATCAGTGGCAGTGAAAAACATTGAGCAGCCTGCCTGCCCCTGTGGGAGTGGTTACTAACTTGAAACTGTAGTTTTATTGGGCATTTTGGGTCAATTCCAAAACTCTGTCATCTTCCTCTCTTAAAACCCTGTTTTGCGCAGTTTTGTGCGTTTTTGTGCATAGCGCAACAGCGGGCAGCGCCGCCTAATTGGGTTTAAACTATTCCTGGCTCCACAAAGTCTGCTCTTCACTTTTTCCCTTAGAACTGCTCTATCTCTCAATTTAAACACCATATTCTCATTCTAAGGCCCTTCAGTGGTCCAATTAAGTAATCCTACAAGTTAGCACTATTAAACCATAAGCACTACTTACTCTTATACTCTCTGCGATTACCCTGTCTCCTATTAGTCCGTCTTAATTTCAGTTTCCCTATATTACTCTGGCATGTCCAAAGGTCAGTCAATGGTTTCCTCTCCAGTCCAGCTGGTGAATCTGGGAATTTTGAGGCAATGTTACAACTGTCTCATGTACACAGACAACCCTCTCCTCCTCCAAACAGGTTCAAATATATGTGAGAGATGCAACTATTTAGCCAAACTGGAGGCTGAGCTCTATCATCTCAAAACTGGTGTAACCAGTCAGGAGGAGAAGGTAACCTCACACAACACAATTCCAGTATCACATAGTCCCACCACATCAGCGAATCAAATACATAAATACACAAAAACATACTCGGAGGCTCTAAATAAAAATCTACCTAAGCGACAGAGACATCCAAAGCAGACATCCAAGCAAACGCTACCTCAAAACAAAACACGCACAATACACAGCCCACAAAGTCAGTGTGCCAAGCAGCCACAGCTCTTAAGGCTGAATAACACACCTGATACTCTTGTAATAGGTGACTCTATTGTCAGACACACTGACGTCCCGCTCACCAGGCTGAATAAAGAGTAAGTCACGGTGAGCTGCCTGTCGGGTGCTAGGATCCGCCTCATAACGCAAGCACTCAGGTCACTCCAAAGCAAATACAAATATGACTCGGGTCATTGTACATGCTGGTGTGAATGAACTGAGACGTACCTCCCTGGACTGCATGAAAAGAGACATAGAGGAGCTCTCTGATCATGCAGCCCAGGCTGGTATGACCCTGACCTTGAGCAGCATTTTACCCTCACCTAGAATGATGCCACAGTACAAAGACAAAATGATAGATTTTAACAATTGGCTAAAATTTTGGTGTCATTCAAAGGGGATCCAGTGTCTGTCAGCCTGGGATGACATGCTCGACAAGCCATGTTGCTTCGCTAGGGACGGCTTGCACCTGTCACCACTGGGCTTTCGGATATTGGCAAAAGCTCTTGCCACCCCCATAGTGCCTTTTTTAGGCAAGGCTCAAAAGTCAAACCCACCCCCATAGACAGCACAAGGAACAAGAAACCAAGGGTAATGCTGCTAAATGCCAGAAGTCTTAACCTCAAGATGCACGCACTCGAAGATCTCCTCAGTATGGAGAACATAGATATCTGTGCAGTGACAGAAACCTGGTTCAAGGCTCCAGAGAGCACACCAGCACTACCAGGCTATACCTCATATCATGCTTTTCGGCCCCAAAACCAGGACCGAACCACAAAAGGAGGGGGAGTTTCCATATTTCTCAAGGATATCCACACCTCCAGGTTAGTGGCATTGCACGAAGTATCGGAGACCATCCATGTGCAACTAACGGTGGGCAAGACTGCTTTTCAGTTTATAGCATCCTACAGACCACCCTCTCAAAGTCAGGAATCCCACTCGGCTTTCCTGAAAACATTGGAGAACATGAAGATCTCTCCGAACACCATTATATTGGGTGACTTCAACTACCCAAACATTGACTGGGAGCACTACTCAAGCCCCAGCACCTTAGCCCAAAGGTTCCTGGAAATTATAAACTCAAATGCTATGGAACAACTAGTCACCACTCCCACAAGAGGGGACAACATACTAGACCTTTTCATTACCAACATGGGGACTCTATGCTCCACACCAGAAGTATATCCCTCATTGGTAAGATCAGACCATAAATTAATTTAATTGGATGTCCACATCCCGACCCCACCCCCAGCCCAGAAAACCACAGTGAAAAAACTTCTCAAAAGCGAACTTCTCAAAACTGGCCAGTGGAAACTACGGCCCAAACTGCAGAATCCTATATAAACGACGGACATCTCTAGGAATGCATAGATCATGCTATCCCAAACAAAACCAAGACCCAATCAAAAGGCATCCAGTCTGGTGGACCTTACAACAGAATGAGGAAGCTACTACATGATAGAGAAAATCCCTAATAGGGAAGGCATCTCTGATCAGTACTAGCAAAAAATCGATCCTCATAAAATCCTCCAAGGCCAGCCAAATTGCACAGGACACCAAAGACAATCATAAGGCTTTTTCAGTTATGTTAGAAACCTGGGATGCAACTCCCAGACTTGTTCTGAGTTGATTCTAACGACAAAAATACACTGAACCCAAAGACATCGCCAATATCCTGGCAGACAGGTTCAGTGCAAACTTCTCCACCCCAAAAGAGCAAGTATCTATCCCAGCAGAGGGCTGCCCCCAAACATCTCAGATGCTCAGGTGAAGGCTGCCTCTCCAAAGCAAAACACTGCTTCCATGGGACCAGATGGCGTCCCAGGTTGCCCCTACATGAACCCAACTAATCCTCAAATAAAACAGCTATACAATCTCAGCCTCAGTACAGGATATGTACAGAATGGCGTGCAGCAACAGTGGTCCCACTCCACAAAGGTGGACCCTGGAAACTATTGCCCCATAAGCCTGACTAGCTTAGTCTGCAAGGCTATGGAGAGGATCATCATGGAGCTCATAAACAAAGACATTGGGGACCTACAGACACTAGATCCTACCCAGTTCGGCTTTGTCAAGGGCAGATCCTGCCTTTTGAACCTGGTTGACTTCTTCAAACAGTCACCAAAGCCATAGAGGGAAGGTAGTCCACACAGCCTATCTGGGCCTTGCAAAGGCATTTGACAAATACCCCACTGGCATCATAAATAAGCTATCCAGCTTAAATATAAACCCCTATGTCACAAGATGGGTGTAAACTGGCTCAAAGACAGAACCCACAGAGTGAGAGTTGCTGGAGCCATGTTAGACTCGAAACCAGTCACAAGTGGCATCCCACAGGGTTCTGTCCTGGGACCACTCTTGTGGAGACTATGGCTCACCAAGTTCGCAGACAACTGCAAACTGGGCCATAATCAACTCTCCAGCTGACACAAACATCCTTCAAAAAGGTCTCACAGAGACAGAATGGTGCTTAAAACCAGATTTATAACACATGTACCTATACACTTTCCTATTGACCATATGTACATATACAATACATAAATAACCATGAAAAAAGCTAAAACATCCAAAAAAAATAATCAACCTGATTTCAGTTGAATGTCATAAATGCATGCTTGTATATAACAAACACAAAAGAAGTGCTAAATTATGTCTAGTCACCTGAGTATTAGCCTTCTCCTCAGTTCCAAGACACATGTGCCAAGAGCATCGTTCAACCCTGGTGTCACATAGGCCCTGATGTCCGGTCAATCACCATGCATCTTTGAGGATTGCTTTAAGAGGTTTTTCAAATGAATCCCCTCCTGTAAACGGTCCAAATTTAATAAATTCTTTTGTCGGTTTGGAAATATTCAATGTTTCACCATCTGAGCGTAGTAATGAAGCATACCTATAATCGCCCTTGGGTTACGTTCACCTCCAACAGGTTCCCTTACAGTAGTACCCACCCCAACATCAAAATGGTCCGTAAAGGGACACAAGAATGTACTACTGCCACTGACTTTGAGGAGGAGTGTAGATTGTTATTGCAAATGTTCACAAACAGAGGATACCCTGTAGACATGTTGAGCAAGTTCAAAATAAAAGGACAAATGGCCATTTTAAACAGCAATCAGGGGATGAGAACTGATGATAGAAAGAATTGGAATATTTTCCAAATAGACAAAGAATTTATTAAATTTGGAAGTTTACAGGAGGATTAATTTGAAAAACCTCTTGGAACTGCCAACCCCAAAGATGATACATATTCAGGTATGCAAGCCTGCTCTTATTGCAGGTTTAAGCAAACAGGTAACAGATTTAACATCCTGGGATTTAATTGCAATTCCACTATGGTCGCCACCCTGCCAGTCTTGTACGGTTTTACATAAACTAAGGAAAAAGTATTTACCACATTAGGAAAGCCAAAAACATGTGGTAGAAAACCCTGGACATTCCTTCACATTCATGGTGATCGACCAAATTGAATTTGACATCAGGGGTGGAACATTAGGCTTAAAACTTGAGGTGAAGGAGCTGATTTGGCAGCTTACCTATGTGACACCAGGGTTGAACGAAGTATGCTCTTTGGCATGTGTCTTGAAACTGAGGAATTTAAAACGTTAACACAAGGCTAATACTCAGGTGACTAGACATATAATTTGGGGCACTCTTTGTGTTTGTTATATACACCCCCCCCCTTATACACAAGTACATGCATTTATGACATTCCACTGAAATGTATTTGATTAGTGACATGTAACAATTTTTATGTACACAATAACAAATATTGTTTTTTGGATGTTTTAGCTGGCTTTTTCATGTATATTTATGTATTCTTTGTATATGTACATATGAATTTGAGTAGTAAGTCAATAGGAAAGTGTATATACATTTTTTACACAATTGTTTATACAATTTTAGGTACATGTGTTATAGAAATGAGAATTGTATCAGGTGACATGGTGTCATGTCAGGTGACTGAACATGTGACTATGAATCTGGTTTTAAATATGGCTACCGTTCTTTTAACTAGTGTCTGATGAAGTTGAGTGTAAGAATACTTGACGAAAGCGCTAACCATAAAAGTTTAAAGAACTACTGTTGCCTGCCTATTTTTTTACTGTTTTTCAGTAGTTTGTTTGCAGTTTGACTACCATAGTACAGCAAGGACAACTGCTCAAAAGCTACCAAAACATGCACACCAACAGCATTAAAAGTAAACAAGGGCACTGTTGACAAACTTTGCTCGTGGTGTACTCAGATTGCAAAAATATCTGTTCTTCATACTGCTTGGAGAACCACATTAACTTTGACAGCAAGCAATTAGCACAAAACCATGATGGAACATCAACTCCCACTTTGCACAACGGGTCGGGGTGGCTAGCCCTGACAGGGACACTCTCATCTTAAGCATATACACACAACTGTGGCTAATTTAGAGTGTCCTGTCCCTTTAATGCATACCTTTAAAAAGTGTGCCAGCTTGCACTGCATGTGAATTGTTTTTATAGCAAAAAAAAAAAAATTCTCTTGTTTTCCTGCCTTACTGAACTAGAGTAGTCCAGTTTCAGAGTTGCTGATCCCTGGGCTTTGTTTTTAGTTCCTGTTACTGATCCATTGCCTTATTAGGAAGGAGGGAAGTTTCTTTGCTTACCAGTGGGAGTGGGAAGCACTGAGCGGCCTTTTTGTCCGATTTGGTGAAGTTTCAGCCAGAAACTAGTAGTCCATTGGTCGTTTTGGGCCAGTTCCTAGCTCCTTTCAGCCCCTGCTATAAAACACGCTAAACATGCTTTTCCAGCTTGTACCAACTCAGCACAGATCCTCGTGGTGGCCTGCAGAGTGATCCAAGCAGCAGAGAGCTAAAAGAGTGACTTTCTACCAGATATAAGTATTTTTGTGGCTTTCCCACTGTTATTAAGCTAGCGACTGCATTTCGCCTGTTTTACTGCTACTTTAAGTGATTTCTGCATTTTACACTGTTTATTGCACTTTAAGTTACTAATTGTTGCAAATTGTTTCTGTAGGCTACACACTAAAGTGCTAGCCGATTTACAGCATTTATAGCATTTACTGTCTGTTTTTTCCTTGTCTCTGTAATAAAACAAAAAATCTCTTGTTTTCCGCCTTACTGAACTAGAGTAGTCCAGTTTCAGAGTTGCTGATCCCTGGGCTTTGTTTTAGTTCCTGTTACTGATCCATTGCCTTATTAGAGAGGAGGGAAGTTTCTTTGCTTACCAGTGGGAGTGGGAAGCACTGAGCAGCCTTTCTGTCCGATTTGGTGAAGTTTCAGCCGGAAACTAGTAGTCCATTGGTCGCTTTGGGCCAATTCCTAGCTCCTTTCAGCCCCTGCTATAAAACACGCTAAACACACGTTTTTCCAGCTTGTACCAACTCAGCACAGATCCTCGTGGTGGCCTGCAGAGTGATCCAAGCAGCAGAGAGCTAAAAGAGTGACTTTCTACCAGATATAAGTATTTTGTGGCTTTCCCACTGTTATTAAGCTAGCGACTGCATTTCGCCTGTTTTACTGCTACTTTAAGTGATTTCTGCATTTTACACTGTTTATTGCACTTTAAGTTACTAATTGTTGCAAATTGTTTCTGTAGGCTACACACTAAAGTGCGCTAGCCGATTTACAGCAATTACTGTCTGTTTTTTCCTTGTCTCTGTAATAAAACAAAAAATCTCTTGTTTTCCGCCTTACTGAACTAGAGTAGTCCAGTTTCAGAGTTGCTGATCCCTGGGCTTTGTTTTAGTTCCTGTTACTGATCCATTGCCTTATTAGGAAGGAGGGAAGTTTCTTTGCTTACCAGTGGGAGTGGGAAGCACTGAGCGGCCTTTTGTCTGATTTGGTGAAGTTTCAGCCAGAAACTAGTAGTCCATTGGTCGCTTTGGGCCAATTCCTAGCTCCCTTCAGCCCCCTGTTATAAAACACGCTAAACGCCAAGCGATTTAGCTGAGTTACCACTGTTGCACACAAGAGCAGCGGCGGTTAAACAAGGTTAAACTATTTGGGCCATCTAAATTCCACTCTTCCAATTTTCCCTTAAAACTACCTTCCTCGAGCTGTACTGCTGATCTAACCAGCATATCCTATAACTGAAAAGTTCATCTCTACTTGATTCCCAAGTAGACTATTCTCTATCTGTAAAGCCTAGCACTTACTCCTACAGTACTTGCACCTTGATAAAGCACTCTTATTATAGATAGTACCCCACCAGCCTAAAACCCACTTCCCCCGGAGTCCTTTGAAAGTCTCTTTATCTACTACTTCTAGTATGTCGAGGATCAGTTGCTAGTGTCCTCTCCAGCTCAACTGGTGAACCTGGGAATATTGAGGCAATGTTACAACTGCCTCATGTACACAGACAATCCTCTCCTTCTCCCACAAAACACAAATACATGCGAGATGCAACTATACGGCCAAACTGGAGGCTGAGCTCTCTCAACATAGGACTGGCAAGACCAGACAGGAGGAGAAGGTAACCACACACAATACATACCCAGTCACACATGGTACCATCACAACTTCAAATCATACACATACTCACACAAAGACATACTCGGAGGCTCTGATCAAAAATTTACCAAAACAGCAGAGGCCACCAAAGCAGACACCCAAACAACTACCACCTCACGACCCAACACATGCAACACATAGACCACACAGTCAGAGTGTCAAACAGTCACAGCCCTTAAGGCCAAACAAAATGCCAGACACACTTGTCATTGGTGATTCCATAGTCAGACACACTGACGTCCCGCCACCAGACTGAGTAAAGAGAAGGTCACAGTAAGCTGCCTGTCAGGCGCTAGAATCCGCCACATAACGCAAGCACTCAGGTCTCTCAACAGCAGGTACAAGTACGACTCAGTCATTGTCCACGCTGGTGTCAACGACCTGAGACGTACCTCCTTGGATTACATGAAAAGGGACATCGAGGAGCTCTCTGATTATGTAGCCCAGGCAGGTATGACCCTGACCTTGAGCAGTATCCTACCTTCACCTAGAATGATGCCACAATACAGTGATAAGATGATCAGCTTTAATAATTGGCTTAAATTCTGGTGTCATTCAAAGGGGATCCAATGTCTGTCTGCCTGGGATGACATGCTGGACAAGCCACGCTGCTTCAAGGGACGGCTTGCACCTGTCACCCTGGGCTTCGGATATTGGCAAAGGCTCTTGCCACCCCATAGTGCCTTTTTAGGCAAGGCTCAAATTCTAAACCTACCACCCTAGAACACCAAAAGGAAAAAACTAAGGGTAATGCTGCTCAGTGCCAGAAGTCTCAATCTCAAGATGCACGCACTCGAGGCCCTTCTCAATATGGAGAACATCGATGTCTGTGCTGTGACAGAAACCTGGTTCAAGGCTCCTGAGAGCACCCCAGCACTAACAGGTTTCACCTCATATCATGCGTTCCGCCCCAAAATCCGGACAACACCAAGAAAGGAGGGGTGGTGTCCATATTCATAAAGGACACCCACACCTCAAGGTTGGTGGCAACGCATGATGCATCGGAGACCATCCAGGTGCAATTAACCATAGGCAAGACTGCTCTGCAATTTGTAGCATGTTACAGGCCACCCTCTCAAACTCAGGAACCTCACATGGCCTTCCTGAAAACATTGGAGGGGATAAATGTATCTCCAAACACCATCATACTAGGTGACTTTAACTACCCTAATATAGACTGGGAACACTACTCAAGCCCGAACACTCTAACCCAAAGATTCCTGGAGTTCATAAACTCAAATGCCATGGAACAACTAGTCACCATCCCCACAAGAGGAGAAAACATACTTGATCTCATCATCACGAACATGGGATCAAAATGTTCAACACCGGAAGTATACCCCTCACTGGTGAGATCAGATCATAAACTAATCTCGCTGGAGGTCCTCATCCCGCCCCCACCTGAAACTAAAAAGACCACAGTGAAAAACTTCTCAAAAGCCGATTTCACACTTTTAAAAACTAGTGTGGTCTCCTTTAAGGCCCCTGAGCCAGTGGTAAACATTAGTCAAACCGCTGAATCACTTACAAATGCCTTCTACCAGCACCTACAGGACTGCATGGATCAGGCAATCCCAAACAAAACTAAGACTCTCTGTACCAAAGGCAAGCGTCCAGTCTGGTGGACCCCAGCCATAAACAAGCTCTACAACAAAAGGAGGAAGCTACTACAAGATAGAGCAAAATCCTTGAAAGGTAAGACACCTTTGATCATTATAAGTAAAAACTAAGAGCTCTCATAAAATCATCCAAGGCAAATTTTGAGAGAAAAATCGCCAAGGACTCTAAAGAGAATCATAAGGCCTTCTTTAGCTATGTTAGAAACCTAGGAGGAAACTCCCAGATATGCTCAGAATTAGTTCAAAATGATGTGAAAATTACTGAACCTACACACATTGCCAACATACTGCTTGACACGTTCGGTGAAAACTTCTCCCCTCCCCAAAAGGAGACATATCTATTCCAGGCGCTTGTAGCCCCCCAAACATGTCCAATGCCCAGGTGAGAACTGCCCTCACTAAGGGAAAACACAGCATCCATGGGACCGGATGGTGTCCCCGGCTGTGTGCTTCATGAACTCAATGAGGAATTAAACCCACAGTTAGGACAGCTGTTTAATCTTAGCCTCACCTCAGGATACGCACTCCAAGGAGTGGCGCACGGCGACTGTGGTCCCACTTCATAAGGGCGGTGCCTCCACAGACCCTGGAAATTACCGCCCCATTAGCTTGACAAGCCTTATCTGCAAAGCCATGGAGAGGATCATAATGGAACTCATAAATAAAGACATAGGGAACTTGCAGACTTTGGATCCAACTCAGTTTGGCTTTGTCAAAGGCAGATCCTGCCTCTTAAACTTGGTTGACTTTTTCGAGACAGTCACCAAGGCCATTGATGAGGGAAAGGCAGTCCATACAGCCTACCTCGACCTGGCAAAGGCCTTCGACACAATACCCCACTCAGGTATCATCGAAAACTCATCAGCTTGAATGTAAACCCATACATCACAAGATGGGTTGCAAACTGGCTAAGTGACAGAACCCACAGGGTCAGAGTTGCTGGAGCCATGTCAGACTCAAAGCCTGTCACAAGTGGTGTCCCACAGGGCTCAGTCCTGGGTCCACTCTTGTTCGGCATCTACTTTTCTGAAGTACAAGCAAACACAGGAGGGTTATGGCTGACAAAGTTTGCAGATGACTGCAAACTGGGCGCCATAGTCGAAAACACATCTGACACAGATATCCTCCAGAAGGGCCTCACAGAAATGGATAACTGGTGCCAGAGCCATGGCCTGAAGTTAAACGCTAAAAAATGCATAGTCATACCCTTTGGGAAAAACAAGGCTACCCCTAGCTACCATATAGGTGGCAATCCACTGAGCACAGAAAAGTCATCAGAGATCTGGGGACCCAGGTTGACAGTAGCCTTTCGTTTGACATTCATGTTGCTAAAGTAGTTAGGAAAACCTTCTATATCACCCACCTGATCATGAAGGGATTCACATCTAGATCAAGGGAGGTCATCGTCCCCTGTACTCATCACTTATTAGACCTATGATTGAGTACAATGCCTCGCTCGAATGTATCTGACCAGACACCTGCTGCAGCTTGAAAGGCCCCAAAAGTTCCTCACCAAAAGGATAAAGGGTCTCAAAAATATGTCTTATGCTGCCCGACTGAAAGAACTCCAGCTCTATTCAGTCTCATACCGCTTGCTCAGAGGTGACCTGTGCCTGACATATAAGGCCATGTCAAACCCAGATTTGATGAATATGCTTCACCTCAAAAATCTAGATCCCTCAGAACCACAAGGGCGGAGACTTAAACCTTGACACGGTTATAAATAGAACGTGCTGGAGGGACAGATTCATCACCCAGAGACTCCCTATGCTGTGGAACAAAATCCCGGTACATGTGAGGCAGAGCACCTCTCTGGTCTTGTTCAAGAGGAATCTTGACCAATGGATGGGAGATTGCAGATATACCCCAGGGATTACTTCAGCGTCACTGCTTGACAGAGGCACAGCAAAATGATAGGCATAGTTTTTATTCAAACTAAAGGGGTGGCGAAAGCCACATAACTATGGGCTAGGCTTATAAATGCCCTTGGGCAGATAGCCTAGTATGAACCTATGAACCTATGAAACCAGAGCATCAGAACAAAACCCACATGAACACAAAGAGGAGGAGGATGTATAGACTTCACACAGAAGGCACCCCAGCCAGGAATATAACTGCAGAAAGACGCACCCCATCCAGGAATCTAACTGCAGAACGACTTATTGTGCGTCAACAACACTACTTGATGCACCTCTGTGCCGCAAAATGTCATTAAGCTGTGAATAAAAATGTGCGCAAATGAAAGTCAAAGCCTGCATTTCAAGCATTCACTCATTACGGCCATTAAGCAGCAGTACTGACGTAAAGCTATCTTCCTCACTACAAAAAAAGTAAGAAACTCAAAATAAACCAAAAGTGCACAAAAAGTGAAATGTACACTTGCTAACATTACAGTTTACAGAAGGAAGCCTTCCTGAAGGAATTTAATTTGAATGCTAAAAAACTTTCACCCATATGGGGGAAAAAAACCTTCATTGTACCTTTACATAAAGGTAGTTGCCCCATGGCTGTCAACAGAATCAGGAACAAATCCAGACATAATCAGGGATACTTTTAAAAATATTAATACTATTAACTTGAGACATTATCAGAACAACAGAATGTGAATTAATATGCACTTTCCAAATAAAAGAAGTCTATAACACTTAGTAAATAATGACAATAATTAAGTGTAATTCGCTACCTTTTCTGCAAGTCACCAGTTTTAGGAGATTATGAGGGACAGAGCTAAAATGCGAGACACAAACAGTTGAAAGATATGGGTACCTCCACTGAGGTTTCTAATTACAGACCCATAGCCATTTCATCTCCTTTATCCAAACTACATCCAATCATTAGTATGTCACTGCACCTCAGAAAATAACAGCATCACCAACTCAACATGGTTTTTCACCCCATCACAGCACCACCAATGCTCTCTTGAAGTTTACACCATCCATTAACCAAAACAGAAACATACTTTATTAATTCACAAACAATTCTTCTTTTGTCTACACTCACCAGCTCTTTCATGAACTGAGAGCTACTTATCCCAGTAGACAACAGTCAAATGGCAAAAAGATAACCCCCCTTTTCTCCCCAGACTTACAGACATTCTTTAGGGATTCAACTGTTGGACCTCTCATATTGATCATGCTTGGAGGAACTACTACACGTTAACCATGAATATCTCACATCAACTATGACATGGGTATCAGAATCACAACATCCCCTTAACCATAATAAATCCAAGCTTATCTCAAAACACTACTTTACCAAGAACTCTCTCTTTTATACTAACTTTTACTAGTAACACTAAGATTAACCAGGTATGCCAAAGTTAAAATTAGACCATCTCATAAAACACCCCAAAAAAAAAAAAACAAACACACACACATGGTTTACCCTTCACATGTTCGAAGTGCACATCTGTGACGGCAGACGTGCAAAGGACGTTCAAAAAAAGTCTGTTTTGACAAACCACATATGTTCAAAATTACACAAGCGAATGCCAGTGTGCATTCACTCGTAATTTGTTGTTTTGAGTGCAGATCGCACTACAGTGGAGGGTCAGAACATGTACCCCTTCCCCGACTGTAGTGCGATCTCGGAGTTAGTACATACTCAATCCCATTAATACTCTGGCAGACTGTTAATGTTAAAGCCTTCAAAACTCAACTGAAATAAAACACACACACTTTTTAATGGATACCCGGCTACATCCCAGATAAACACCAGGTTAATGCTAACCCCATTTACTAACCCCCCTTTTCTCTCCTCCACAGAAAATGATAAAATACCATGTGCAGATTAAAAATATTTCTGTATTCTTTTGCATTACTCCATGGCCACACTCTTTGTCCTCTTCATCCAATGTATTATCTTATGTAGCCAAAATTATTCATGTTGTATAACTACAGATATTTGTCTTTGCTTTTATGTACGTTATATTTTATGCATTTTAAGTACTTACTTTCAATGGTCCTTCTTCTCTACCCCCCCCCCCGAAAAAGGGCTATCTTTGATGTCCAGTGGGGTCTATCCCAGTCAACACACACACACACACACACACACACACACACACACACACACACACAAGGCATACCTCTCAAAACGGTCTGATGCAGAACCTCACAAGTATACCAGAGGTGGGAAAGGAGATGCGAATTTGGCCCAGCCCAAAGTAGAGTGTACACACTAACATTAGCATCACTGATAAGACACAAACTACAACATGAAGGACAGCGAGACAGACACAAAACAGAAAGAATGAAATCCAAACCACCCACTGTTAACTTGCCTTTACTAAATTATTGCTCCTGGTGGTTATAATACTCAATAGGTTCAGTCAAAAATATAAATACCCCCAGCCTCATTGTGCCAGCGCAGATGTCAAAACCAAGCCATTCGTTTTCTAAATTAAAGAATTAAGGCTAGCTTAGGCAAAAGCATACCACACTGCACCAAGTTGGAATATGACCAACTCCCTCAACTAAATTTGCTCATACATTACTATATTTTTCTGACTGTCCATCTTTCGCCCATGTTCATGCTTGGAGGTGAACATGACTAAAGACATTGATTGTCAGTTAGCATCCCAAAGAAACTTTGGAATGACTGCTATTTTTCTGTTCTGGTTGTCAGTATAATTTAAGATCACCATCTCCTCTCAGCTTTGACACATCCCTCAAAAAAAAAAAAAAAAAAAAAAAAAAAAAATTCTAAACTATGTATTTTCGATTGCTAATGTATTTAGCAAGCCTTAACCTAGATATGATCTCCTGGCCAAGTGGACCTACACTGTTCAGCTGTATGCAGTGAGGTACACTGCTATTATGGCCCAAGAGTTGCACATGACACAGAATCAGCTATGTTAATAATATAGCGGGGAGAAGTTCGGCATAAATGTTCAGTCAGTTTAATAATGCAGGTCACCTCTAGCCAAGACAAGAAGAGTATAGTGAGCAAAAATGAGAAAGACCACCGGTTATCATAAAATAAGCACCAGCTAAACAAGAAGAGCAAAGGTCAATATAAGGGCAGTTGCTAAAGAGAGAATTCTTAAAGTAATATTGAAAATAACAGCTATTACTGGCCGCAACTGCACTCTCAAAGTTTTTGAGGGCTATGCAGAAATCCTTTAGGCATTAAAAAAAGCAAGACTGTTTAAACAGATGCTATGTTCATGGAAATTCTCTTTACAAAGCCATGGGTGCTAATTATGTATAACTTTGTTTTATGCCTTCTACAGTAATCATCCATTCTCATCTTGAAGATTAATTAGTTTCATGCCTGTACTGGAACCAGACTGCCAGGTAAGCACTAGCTCCTGGTTATGAAAAATGTAAAAATCTCCCAAAGTACAGTAACTTGTCTACTGTATTTCACATCTTACATGCTGCATGCAGTTGTACAAGTTATAGTGAAGAAAGCAGACCCCCCCCCTATGATTGGGATGGGGTACTGCAGCAACTTAACCTGGAATGGACAAATGCACATTAGAACTTCCTTCTTATGACCCTTACAACACTCAGTCATGGCACCACCACATGAAAATGTATGACTATCACACAATGCAGGTCACATTATGCACATACAATTGCAATCTGCTAGACAATTTTAACACCTTGGTTTAAATTTTCTCTATGATAATCACAGAGTGGAACTGTTAACATAAACGGTCAAGGGGTGCCCTCCCTGCAAAACCGTGGCTCCCTGGACTTCCAACTCACAGCAAGGTGTGGTGTTCACACTTTGGGAGGCAGGTGATGTTGCACTGCGCCACATCACACACACCCAACCACAGCCAAAATTACTGTACTTGTGTAACTGTAAGCTGTTCTGGCACTGTGTACTCCACTCCACAATCACACCAGCTCTTACAGAGACAGTGGTACTGATAAGCGGATATACATGGAATGATGTCAGAACCAAAAGAATGAGTCATTCTTTTCAAATCCCATCAGATAATGTCCATTCATGGCTTCCTATTAGCTTTTACTGAAAGTGAAACCAAACATTCAAAACAAATCAGTGGAGCTATCCAATGTGACCATGTAAATAAATAACAGAATGTATACACAATGTACATGCATATTATATTATATAACGAAATGTTAAAGTGGTCTACTACCTTTTTATAGTTAGCCAGTGAAACCAAAAAGTCAGCACTTCAAGGTTTACAATTACTATCACTAAAGAAACTGCACCACTGATAGCACTACTTCTTCCAACTAGTTTCATTTTCTTAAGCAAAGGATTAAATAAAATACAAATATTTACTCATAGTGGTTTACTCTACATAATCAGCCAGATTTCTGCCTATATGACATTGTACTTTGCTTAAACAAAACTACTGTAAAAAAAAAAAAAAAAAAAAAAAAACCATTAGACCTGGTTCCAGCAGAAATTTCACGCAGTCGACCTTCATAAAACCTGCTTCAACATACAGTATTTGACAACACAGAAAATCTGTGTGAAAACACAGTTCACTTAAAAAGCAAAACTGACAACAGGCACACACACACACAAAATGCTGTGCATATACAACCAGAGTTATCAGATTGTAAGAATACGCACAGCCATACCCGCACTTCCTAATCTTTAGTAGTCATAATGTATACAAAAATATACTACAGTCACCGCTGCATAACACGTGGCTAAGAAGTAGGTTACTTGGTTTTGCATGCATCTCTTGTACCTTATTGTGAAACTCACGTGACAATGTCCTGGCTAAGACGTGGAGTGACAGAATTTACCCCATTCCATTACTTTGGCCTCTTGAAAAATGAATTAATACCAATTATTTACTTCACTTTGTTAACCAGACAGATATACTGGTCCAACAGATGCTTTTCAGGGAAAGGCAAACAATTCACAGAAATATCAATAGTAGCATTTATTAGGGACACAATTAGAAAACAGAATTTTTCGTAGACTATCTAAATCTGAATAAATGAAATGCAATAATGTAGCTCCTATGAGTGGATTCTTGTGAATTAGAATTATCAGTGGCTGTTACTCCTATCAGATCCAGTATGCATGTACATGGGAATAAGCATCAAACCAGAACACTACAGTGTTACCCCCCAGCTTATGCCACCAAAAGTACACTACATTATGCAAATGAAACACAAAATTAGCCAACAGCGGGGTCCAGCCATCTGTAGATCTAGGAAGTGCTGTACAGGAGGGGTTAAGAAGGCAGCAGTACCCTTATACACAAAGCAAAGAGTCACTTGTTACTAACAGACTGTACTGCATGCAAAAGGGTGAGTAAAGGTACCTTAAATTCACACTTAAACTGGTTTCTGCATGGTTGTGAGCTATGAATGCTATTTTAAGAAGGCCAGTAGCACACATTACATGTGATGATCTTTTAATGATAGGCCTGTACTGCCCCGGTGGAGTGTCAGCATCTTGTAACATTAATTCTACCTGGGAAAAGGCCAAACGCTGCTACACAATGGAACTACAGCCAAGGACCCAGGAGATTACCAAGGCTTGTGTGCATGCATGCTACCAGGTGCATTGCTAAAGTAAGCATTTGTACTGGGTATACCAGAGCAGAAACTGCAGCATACTTTCATTTCAGAAGATATGTTCCGAGCATGCAAAAGAGACAAAAAAAAATCTCAACTCCTGTTGGATGACAAATCCTGTTACTTCACACACCTTTCAATATCACAATGACACCACATTCACGAGAGTACAAATTACCAAGAAAAGACAAGAAAAAGTAAACCAACAGCATTTCAGTGTGGAGGAAACAGTAGTCCTGTGGACAGCATAAGAGAATGGAAAATAATGCACCATCAGGTGGACATGTAATCACAAGTGCAAAAGACAAGTCCACACCTTGGTGAGTGACTACAGCACAGAATGACCAGAAGTGCCAAGAAGCTAACCAAACAGTACAGGCGTTTTGTCTTATCAACTGTTACAGGTGGGAGTGGAGTGTGTGCATAACAATCACCAAAGTAGAAATCTATGGATAACCTGCAGTCTTGTCTTTGAATTTTGACCAACTGGAAACACTACACTTCTTGGAAAAACTTTGGCAATGCACAGGGAGACACCCTTGTCTCATAAAAACAATGAAAGCAGACAAGGAGATATAACACAGATCAGATCACCTGTGTGCAAGTCACTTAACACGACTGATAATCCTGGGTCACTCACACAAAACTTGTATACTGATTTCAATATCCATAAACCACCATCATGAGGCGTGCCTTAAATAAACTTTTGCAGACTATCAAGTTCACATTTTTATGATGATAAAATTTGCTCTGTGTGCACATACATAAATATGTAATCAAACTGCCAAGATGTGTGTACGAGAGCAAGATAGGAGTTACATTATACACCTACACGCCCGTATAATGCAATGAAAATGTGTGTAATCGGAATACACTGTGTAAAATAAATCGAAAATATAACATCCAGCAGGTAACACTTCAAAATGTTTTAAACTTCTTTTGCTGCATATAAGGCTGGGATTTGTCTAGTTAGTGCTGTCAATAATGCCTGTAGTGGCAGTCAAGTCAGTTACATATGCCTACACCTGCACATAAGATCAGGGGAGCCACACTAATCTAAACAAATCCTTCAAGGCTCCAAGACGCTAGGAGATGAAGGGGAAAATACTGGGAGGTGGGACCCAAACAGACTAAATGCATAAGCAAGCAGACAGATGAACACTGAAAGGGCAAGATCAGGACACAAAGTAACGGTTGGAGTTTTATGACATTCTGACAGCAAGCAAAGAGCAAAAAGACTGCAGTAACAATTGAAAGAAATTATAATTGAGTCTGGGGAAAGGAAAATGGTGCTGAATGCTTTGGACCTAGCAGCTGCTAGTGAGGGGACATTTGTCACACACAAAAGTGTCTGATTACAGTCTAAGATGAAGTCAGCTTTAAACTCAAGGTTTTAAGGCACACAATATAAAATTTACTTTACACATTCGGAGTGGGTGGAGAAGCAGCCACACAAGTTCTCAAGTCCTTCCCGAGTCACTCTTGAACAGACTAATTACCATATGAATCTGAAAGGGGAGATGCGTCTCCAATTCACATTCCAACAGCTGGAGAAACTTCAAGTTTTAAACAAAACCGATCTTAGAGTAATTAAATTTAATTTTGCTGTAGACTCCTATAGTACATTTCTGTGCTTACTATGAGACGGATCGGTATTTCATTTGGAAATAATCTCGTCCAAACCTTAAACAAACAAGGTTTTGAGGCAAAGACAGCATGGAGAACATCCCATCCCCCAACTCTTTTGTTATCCCACTCAAAGTTTCAATACTGCTTACCTGAAGGACTGACAAACTTGTCTGCCCAGAAAGACAGAGTTTTTCTTGTTCTGATGGGTATGCATTGAAACGATGTTCATAAAGCCAGTCTCTGAGAATCTTGACTGCCTCTTTGGGAAGATTTCCCCTTCTCTTCCTCTTGCCCGAGCTGGTGAGATCCAGATGAAAACTGCAGTCGTCTTCGCCTGGATCACTGTCAGACATCATTGCAAAGTCAGCAGCTGTGTCCTGATTAAAGGCTGCAACAAGAAAAAATGTGTTTAAATTATTTGTAGACAAAGTGCTTTTTGTAAATATATGTCCCGCAGCTATCCCTCTAACACCCATCTGCATTCACAATAATGAAAAGGGAAAAAAACGCAAGGAAAAATGGACCTGTCTTGTCAATCCCAGCAATTCAAAAACAACGGTCAATCGGGGGCCTCCCGTTGCTCTTTTACAGGATCAAACTACGTTAAAGACGCCGCAAGTTCGATCCATTGCAGAGGGAACACGAAGGTATCCATGCAATAGAACATAAATATGCAGGCTGTAACGACCCCCCAACATTCTGCATCGTGTAAAATAAAGACCCCCCCCCCGACCATGTACAAGGCATGAGCCTTGCAGCGCCTACCCGTGTTGAGAATGACAAGCCACAAAGACAGTTAACAGCCTAACAGTTCAAACCTAAACCCAGATCGAAGTTTCACTAAAATAGTTATTTAAAAACAGCCAGTAATGTTGCGAGCAATACACTCGAAAAATAAATAGTTTCGCATTGTGGATACCAAATTGACAATAAAAAGAGGAACAGTTTAAAACTCCAGCCTCACATGTCAAACCACAATCACACTACAACCCACCTTTTACCTTCCACTGTACTAAGTGCACTGTGCACATAATTCATAACGCAGAGCCCTACACGTGCAGACAGCCACATAAACAATAGACCAGCAACTAACACTCAGCTCTAATCATCTGGCAATGTTAAAGTTCGCACTTTCTCCTAAAAAAGTTTACAAAACAGTAACAACTCTTCCGAGCTTTTCTGTTTACCTAAAAAGTTCTGCAAGAATTCTGGATCGTAGGCCATGTGCTATGATGTAAGCAGACGAGTCACCTGCCCCCCAAGTTCGGAAGAAACTTTTACCCCTGGCCTGGCGCTGCCTCCAACACTGACAGATGCCCAAACAGGCTCGCCTTTGTTCCAAAAGGCAACAGGAACTTGCGCGGGTTTCCCCGACGCGTAGCAACCCCCAGCTGTCACTTCAGTAAAACTTCAGCAGGAACTCGTTACAAGAACTTGAAACAAACAAGTACACCAACAAAGAACACCAACTTCCCCAGAGCAAATATCGAACACAAATCTTAAACTAGGGCCAACTATCCTCCAATTACGCAGATCCCAGATGACTTGCCTGGGTCTCGCTTTTTTGACAATAAACTGGAGCATAAGCCCCTTCCCAAACAAAAGCAGCCCCTCCCCCTCCTCTTGCATACTTGAATGCTCTGATGGCATGCATTCTTCTCCAGGCGCATGGAGACTACAGCTACTTGCTTCCAGTATTAAAAAAAAAAAAAAAAAAAAAAAACAGATGTTAAGTTCTCAAACTCCATGGCCTAATGCACACATCAGTTCTGTTACTGAACCAACGATGAAACTTTACTGCCAACACAGGTACGTTTTTTTCTCTGCCCTCATTAAAAGTAACGGTAAAAACTTAACTTTTAATTGCAAAGCAACAGAAACACGTGCACTTGCCTCGTTCAACAGCTCCGATTGTCTGGGCTTCTTCCTCGTAGTGTCCGGATTATGTCTCTACCTAAACCTCTAAAATGAGTAACAAAACTCAAGTCAGAATTTCTATCCCGTAAAATCCAGATAGTTTTACAGACCAAGCGCAATCATTTAGACAAAGGCCTTGCCAACGAGATTTCTTTTGGCAAGTTTGAATGTCTATTACCTGACTCTGACAGCTCAGCCTGGAAACCACCTCTAGGTGACGTCAGATCCAATCATTACAGAACCAAGACAGCTCGCGGGCTGCTCTCGAGATGTGCTAGCCGCGCAGCTTGTAGGAGTTCAATGCTGCAAGGAGTGACAGCTTCCCAGACTTTAAACGAGAATGAATTCGTGTTACTTGCATTGATTTATGTTGATCATGTACACTGTTTTGTCTCTAGTAGGGTTGCATTTATAAATAAGATATGGTGTTGAGGTGATTTCCTATCCCTTAATGAATGACATCTCTTCAAGCAAAGATCCCGTTCAGTCAGCCCCCCCCCCCCCCGATAATGCAGCAAAAATGATTAGTAAGAATGTAAGATGTAACTGTGACGCTGCTTGACCGGAGTGACAAATGGATAAAATGTATAAGTAAACAACAATATTAACAGGACTCAAGTGCTTCTCTGCCTCATCGGGCCAAGGAGAAATTAATTATTTCTTAGGGTGCTGGCATTTGTTTTGTAAGTGACGTCCAAAGCAATATGAAGAACATCTGAAATTTATCAGGCGAGTGACATTTAAGATAAAGGTGGTGCTTTTAACACTATGGAAAACAGCTGTTTAAGAGACAACTGCAGCCAGATGAAATCACACTATTGTGTTTACGTTTAACATGACATTTTGTGACAGTGCTAACTGCTTCCTGCACGTTTTCTAGTACTTGGAAACACCCAGCAGCTTCCAACACGTTTGACGCAGTGGCAGGAGAGAAAAATGGCATCCAGAGCTTGATGTTAGTATCACACACGTTTACTAACAGCTCCTTAATGCTTTCATTAGAATTTAAAAAGTACTGTCAAAATAATGTATGTCAAAATGCTGCCGATGATTTCCCAAAGGTATGCAAGCAATGGAGCCCGCAGGATTTTTTTTGTAGGGGGTGGGGGTGCAAACCCAGAGCCCGCCCCCACGCAGCCATTCAAGTGTCCCATTACTTGGCTATTTCTCTCCAGTTGCCCTAAAAACTGTTCAAAACTCTTGGTGTGTATACTGTTTTATGCTTTGCTTCTACAATGATTACAGGTATTTGGATTTAATTTACAACTTTTACTTGAAATTTTATAGCACAAACACTTATAGACATTTGCTAAATAAAGCAACAGTGTTACAATGAAAACAGACTTAGCATTAATGCACTCTACCTTTGAAACTCACATTCACTGAAACAACATTGAAACTCACATGCGAAGAAAATCCATCTGGCCAATGGCAGGTTAAGTTTACTTTTGGGCTGTTTTCAAACCATAGGCCCCATGCACACATTTTTCGGGCCATACAAATGTTCTTTGATTCACATTACTGATTGTATTAATTATAATATGTACATTGAATTATATCCCTTATATAATACAGTGCCACTTGTTAGAGTGTGTTTTAAATTTATAGTTTTGAACATTTTTCCAGTAAGCAATGAAACAAAACATACAAACCAATAATGACAAACTGCCCAGTTCAGAACATTTCAACCCTAAAAGGCCACTCAAACGTCTGCCATTACAGTCCACCAATGTCAGTCAACATACGCAATTTCTGCAGAAGTAAAGGTCATCTGAATAACTCCACATTAAAGATATCTGAAACCAATGAAGAGTTTGTTGCCAGAAAATAACTTTATATTTCAGTGTTTCATCTACAAATTCAGTGCCTGTTGCCCTCAAAGAATAAATTGCCTATGTTACATTAACAAATGGTAAGCTGGTATATTGCAATACGAAATGGGTGGCAAGCTGAAAAACAGATTCATAGTTTCTAGGCATCTCATCCAGAGGAGAACATACTCAGGACTGCAGCACCCCACCCCCTTAAAATACAAAATCAACTTGCTGTGGGACTAAAACCTACAGCCCTTTACCTGCTGTGCTACTAATACTGCTTTAAAATTCTATACTACAATCATGATACCATTTGCTAAACAAAACAGTTGCACATTTTAAGCAGACTTGGCATGAGCAGCAGTAAACTTCTCTTCCCTTGAAGCTCACAATTCCTTGAAAATGCACTTGAAATAAATTCCACCTGCTAACTCTAACTAGGACATTTCACTCACTCTCTCTCTCTCTCACACACACACACGCACACACACACACACACACACACACACACACACACACACACACACACACACCTCTCAATCTGTTAGCACAAGAAATCTAGACAAAGCCTGTTATAATGTTGGGGACAAAGGCCCAAAACTAGGGACCAATTTAGAATGTTGCTAGAATAACAGGATTTGTGTTAGAATGCATTTTCTAAAGGACATGAAGTGTGAAACTCAAATACATGTAATTATTTAGAATCTTTAATCCTTAGCTCATCCCACTGATTTGTCAAGAAAAAAAATATTTTTTATGAAGAACAGATCAAAAATATAAGGCAAAAATCTGGACATTCTGTGGAAATCTGTAGTTGAAAGGTATGATACACATACACCCCCCTACCTCCTTAGAAAGTGGATAGGACAACAAGGTTTGCATTAGTATACATTTTCTAAGGGTATGAAATCTAAATCTCAAATGTTTGCCCTTATTTTCTGATTTCAGCCCTGAATGATTTGCCAGAAAAAAAACACAATTTTATGAAAAGCTAACTGAAAATATGAGTCAAACATCTAGATAATTGCAAGGTATGACCCCCCCCTACACACATTCCTTCCCCCTCTTACTTACACACACACACACACACACACACACACACACACACACACACACACACACACATACACACACACACCACCTCCCTCTTACACACACACACCCTACCTCCCACTTACAAACACACATACAGACGTACCTACTTATTACACACACAACCCCCCCTCTACCTCCCTCTTACAAACACATACAAAGACCTACCTACTTCTTATACCTCCCACCTCCCTTTTACAAACACACACACAGACCAACCTACTTCTTACACACGCACGCGCACACACACACACACCTACCTCCCTCTTACAAACACACAATTGCTGTAACACTTAACAATTCCCTTACTTGACTTAACGTGAACTAAATTAGAAGCAAAAGCAATTTTAAAAAGCACGGGTGAAATTCCCTTACTTGCTGTAGCATTGAACACAACTAAATTCCCTTACCTGACTTGACGTGAAAAGAAGCAAAAGCAATTACAAATAGCGAAATAGTATGGGCGAGGAATTCCCTTACTTGCTGCAGCATTAAACACAACTAAATTCCCTTACCAAACTTGACATAAACAGTAATTTCAAATAGTGCAAGTGAAGAGGAACAGGATGTCTGCACGCACAGACGTGATGCGACTGGACCAGCAAGCTACGGGACCATATTTAAAGAAGAACGCCCTTAACATTTTTTTTGTTTTTGGTTATTAAAAGAAAATGGAAAGAAAATTAATCTCCCGGCCCGCCTGTTCCAGGGGTGTGCAAGTGCACCCCCTTGCACCTGCCTGAGGGCACCCTTGTATGTAAGAACTGACTGAGAAGAACATGAAAAATACTGGGGTTGGCAGTAAACAGTAGCAGCAACACAATAAACTCCATGCATCAATGAATGTAAGAAGAAAACATAATTTTATATTTTTTGCCCTAATGAGTGATCTTAATGTTTAATTTACTTTTTCTGTGACTTTTGCTACTCACATCCTGATTCAGCATACTTCCCAACATCTTAGTGCAAGAAATATGGAGAAAGCTCAAAATAATAGGGGGCAAATCCCAAAACTGGGGACAGATTTTAATCATTGTTCTTATAAATTTAGAACATTGCTAGAATAACTGGATTTGTGTCAATATGCATTTACTGAAGGAAGTGAAGACCGAAACTCAATTGTATGTCATTAATAACTTCAATTCTCAGTGATTTGTCAGAAAACCACAAATTTTAAGAGGAAGAGAACAAAAATATGTAGCAAAAATCTGGACAGTTGAGAGGTATGAACCTCATTTGGCAGAACTTCTCTGATTTTGTCTCATATTTTTGCCCTTTCCCTAAAAAAAATATTTTCAGGTAAATCAATGAAAATTAGCAGAGCCATAATGCCAGTTATTAGTATTTCATTCTCCTTATTGTTCAGAAAATGCATGTTGGTGTAAACCCTTTAATTCTATTTACCACTTTAAGTGAATTATAGTAATATTTAAAAAATGTTCCCCTCCCATTGTTTGCCTTTGTCCCTGATTCTTGAGCAAAGATTTTGAAACATGTGCTGATGCCAGATTATTGTGAACATCTTCTATGGCCCATGGCATACAACAATATATAAGTATCAAGAGAGTCACATTGCAATTGTACTGCAGTATTTTTTGTTTTCTTTAAAGTAATGCATGAAACATTCTCTCCACTGTCCTCAAAACTATTTGAAAAAAAAAAATATCCATCACTTTCTGACACAAGTATAAGTAACACATTGTTGAGTTTGGTATGACTTCCTCAAGTACAATACAAAAATATATAGTTTTTGACGCCAAAATGTGTTGTTTTTGCATTTTATTTTGTTGCCATGGACAGCAAACCAGTTTATTTTCTTGTAACTGAAAACACTTGCCATGACATTGTGAAAGACTGAGCCCACAATATTTCACTATCTATATTAATATATAGGTTACTGTATTCCCACACTGAATGCATCAATAAGAGTTTTGTACTTCCTACAATGACTAGTTGTCAAATAGGTCTTCCAAAAAGAACACCTTACTTTGAAAATTATCATGTGAAAATGTAGTAGTGAAACAACAATGCAAGTAATAACTTCTAAACAAACAAACAAAAAACATGTTTTATTACCCAGAATACTTTGCGGATATATGTATATCCTTGCCAAAACCTACCACATTGCCATTTTTGTGGATATAGTTATAGACTGGAAAAAAAAAACGAGTAAACAATGAACTTAAAAATTCAAGCAGCACACTGTAAGCTTTATGTTTTTGTAACATCACTTGCAACTTTAACACAAGGACTGTAAGTGGAATCAAAACTAATTTTAAAATAAAGATGTTTCAGAAAGTGACCATTACACTTTACGCTTCAGCAGATCAAGCAAGCATTTTCCTGCTCAGCTCCCACCCTCTAGCAGTTACTCCTCATTCATTTAAAGGAACTTTGTTCATACAACCCTTTTAGAAACCAATTTAAAAAAAAGTATGTATTCAATGAGAGCCAATGTGCCTTCTTCCAAAGGGTCACATCACTTAAAACACTAACTCCCTCTTTACTGTCTCTTTGTATTAAGCACTTACCTCTTTCACTCTTCTCTGATTAGTCTAAAACCATTATTGCATGCAGGTCCGGCCTTAGCTGAAATGGCGCCCTAGGCGAAGTAGTACTCCGGCACCCCTTAAGCCCCACCCACACCATACTCATGAAACACCCCTATAAGCCACACCCACATGTAGGTCACTCCCCAAGAAAGCCACTCAAGTCATTTCCTTCAATTACTTAAATGCATAGGAAGAAAAGATACCTTGTAATATAGTTAAACTGCAAGTGAAGGAAGGTGGAATTTTTTTTTAATAAACCTGCTTTAGGTGTTGCTCCTTCACACGTTTTACTGTAAAAGTCATGCCCTTAGAAAATAGAAGCCCATGTGCCTTCTTTCAAAGGGATGCTTAAGTTAATCTAAATTTACTTTGGGTAGGCGAGCGAGCCTTGCAGCTCAGTGAAAGTAGAATAGCAACCTCTCTTCCTCCCTGTGTACAGTAGCTTAAACTAGAACAGCACAAACACAGAGCCATTTGCTAAACGATACAGTCTTGCAATGAAAACAGACTTCGCATGACCAGTAAACTTCTCTGCCATTGAAATGGCATGAAACCTCACATTCATAGAAAATGTATCTCGCCAGTGGAGGATTAGCTTTACCTTTGGGCCGTTTTGTAATTAGACTCCTTGCATACATTTTACGGCAATGCATACATGAATTTGTTCTTTTATTCACCTTCCTGACTGGACTAAGTTATAGTCCTTGTATAATACAGCACCACTTGTTAGAATGTGTTTTAAATTTGCAGTTTTAAACATTATTTTAATAAGCAATGAAGAAGTATAAACCAATGACAAAAAAAACACAATGACAAAACTACCCATTTCAGAAAATTTCAACCATAAAAGGAAACCCAGACTTCTGTCATTACAATCATCCATTATCACTCGATACACAATCTACAGAAGTAAAATCATCGTAATAATTCCACATTAAAAGAAATCTGTAACTAATGAAGAGGATGCTACTGGCAAACAACTTTACACCTCAATGTTTCATCTACAAATTCAGTGCCTGTTGCCCTTGAATTAATCATCTATATTACATTAAAAATTTGGTAAACTGGTAATATTGAAATAGAAATGACTGAAACCAACAAGTTCATAGTTACTAGGCATCTCATACAAAAGAAGCGTAGAACCCCTATTCCTCCTGATAATACACCAAATAATCTGTAATCATATGGGTACTGTGATATCAGCACTTCATCTATATGGCATGGAAGTAGAATCCACAGCCTTCTGCACCGAAGGCAATTATGGTACTAACACTGCTTTCAAATTCTACAACAGTGTGCCATTTGATAAAACAGTTGCACATTGAAAACAGGCTTAGCATGAGCAGTAAACTTCCTCGCCATTGAAACAGCATTAAAACCTACATTCAAATAAAATGCATCTGGAAAGTGGAGAATTAAGTTTACCTTTGGGCTATTTTCAAACTACAGGCTCCTTGAACACATTTTTATGGCCATGTATACCTGTATGTGTTCTTTGATTCACCTTCCTGATTGTAATAAATTATATTCCTTGTACAGTACAGCAACAGTTGTTAGTATGTTTTAAATTTGTAAATATGAACATTTTTTCAGCAAGCAATAAAACAAAATGCATGACCCAATAATGACAAAACTGCCCATTTCAGAACATTTTAACCATAAAAGGCCACCCAAACTTCTGTCATTACAATCCACCAGTATTAAATCAATAAGGAATCACGTCAGTTGCCCTGTTAGACAGGGGTCCAGGGAAGTAAATAGTGTGGGAAGAAATCGCCAGGGAACTGTTATGGCTAGGCTTGTATAGGCCCTAGGGCTGATAGCCTAGTACCAACCTATGAACCTAAGCACAATCTCTGCAAAAGTAAAATTCATCCGAATACTTCTACATTAAAGAGATCTGTACAGCAACAAAGGCTTTCTCTTTCAAAGGAACAAACGGCTACTTTAAATTCCATACACACACACTTTATATGTTATACAAACAGCACAGCAAATTTAAATTCCATACACATTAGACCCATTATAGAGTACAATGCCTCTTTTGGAATGTACCTCACAAGACATATGCAACAGCTGGAAAGGCCACAGAAGTACCTCACAAAGAGGATTACTGGCCTCAAACAAATGCCCTGCACTGACCGCCTCAAAAACTCCAGCTTTACTCCGTAGCATATCGCCTAATCCGAGATGATCTCTGCCTAACATATAAAGATATGTCAAACCCAGAGCTGTTGTGCATGCTACACCTAAAGAAATCCCAATCCCTCCGAGCTACACACTCTAGGGACCTAAACCTTGTCACCACAATAAACAGGACATGCTGGAGGGATAGAGTCCTGTCCCAGAGACTTCCCATACTCTGCAACAGGCTACCCATCTAGGTCAAGCAAAGTTCTTCATTAGCACTCTTCAAGAAAAATCTTGATGAGTGGATGGGAAATAGGAAATACACCCCGGGGATCACTTCTGTGTCTCTGCTAGACAGTGGCACAGGAAAATAACTTTCTTGTGTGGCGTATGCCAGGGAACCTTGTTGGCTTGGCTTACGTAGGCCCTTGGGCCGATAGCCTAGTACCTACCTATGAATCTATGAACATACATACATACATACCCACACACATTCTCTCTCATACAGAAATAAACAGTTTAAATTACACACAGAGAGACACACACACACACACACACACACTTAGGTTCATAAGTTGATACTAGGCTATAGGCCTAGCCATAACAATTCCCTGGTGGAAGTTCCTAGGTGGAGTATAATAACTGCAACATCACAATAATAAATGTGTGGAATGTGACTGCATCTTTAAGAGATTAAGGAAAACTCACTAGGAGACAATTAAATGAGCTTTTAGGTGACATTACTGATTGGCAAAATTCCCCCTACACTGCAATACTTTTCTCTGTCGCATTTAAAAATACATAATGGCATCCGCCTTTCTTTTACAAGTAAATGCCAACTCAAACTATCATAGTACTCCTTACGACAGCAGCAACAAAACACTTCACCCACCCTTTTGTTTTGCCACAGGAGAAAGACACTTCTCGAAAATTATCCATTTCAACTACTACATTAGCCTGTCAGACCACAGACACAATCTCAATGAACAAAATCCTCATCACCCATCTCCAAGAAGCTCTCTGCCTGAGCAGTATAACTCACTTTGAATACATGTAGTCACTTTCATCTTGCTGCAAGCAATTTCTCTTTACAACCACAGGCAATCACCACTAAATACTATACTCTAGCCCTTTGTTAATAATAAAAGGGAATGTTCTCTATAATGGTAAGACTCTCGCAGATTGTTAAATATCCACATTGACATGCTTGCTAGGGTTACAATCTGATGTACTAACTTTGGAATTCATATTTTTATTGCTTTTCTCCACAGCATATGATGTAACTGAGCTACAACTTTTAGTGTCATGGCTAAAAGGGATTGAAGGTCTAGTCCACCTACCCAGTTAAGAATGTCTTACTGCATAAGTAAGTAATCATACTGGAGTATATCCTTTCATTCTCCCTGTCACTGCTACTACACCCATCGTCCCTTTTTATTTATCCTCTATTTTCTATCACTACTGTGAATACAGAGTGCAGTTGCATAACTAGTACTTGATTGTACATAGCTGTGCACCCCCTTTTACATAAATTAGGGAGAGAGAGAGAGAGAGAGACAGAGAGGAGGGGATATTCTGTTTCACTGCACCCCTGAGCTGAAGCTACACAAAAAAGTCCAACGGATCAATCTTCTAGCCGGTTAAAAAAAATTAATACATATTAAATGGTACATTTCAGTCCCAGAAAAACAGCAAACTTCATTCACCAAAGGAAGGAAATTACACCAGCTGCAAATACAAAAATTATCACTGCACAAAACAATGATTTTTTAACTCAACGCTAACATAACATGTTACAAGAAATCTCTTCCCGATAGTGTGAGACTGTTTTCTAAGTCAATCCAGTAGTAAGAGTCTAACACAAGCATGCCGATGCTGTACCGAAGCTTAGCATACTAGAGCCCCCATTACGTACCAGTACACAGTTTGCAGAAGGGAGTAAGACACATATCCATGTGCACGTCTCGAACTGTAGAATGCATTTAGATGTCATTGGCGTCATGACGCACACAAGTTTCTCCTTAAAGGAGAAGACTCTCGCACCGCAAACTAAATTTTTTTTTAGCCTCCTGGCCAACCCTCAACTGCAAGTGGGAGGGTGCTCGCTTCCCCTCCTCTCCCCCACCCTCTGGTTCCAGCGCCACGAAGAGCACAAATTTATATTAATTTAAATAAATAAATACATTAGGCGCCCTTTACAAGGCCAGCCTGTACGGCGCCCTAGGCGGTCGCCTAGTTCGCCTATGCCTAAGGCCGGCTGTGATTGCATGTAATGTAAATAATGTAAGTAATAGCAATCTATACATTGTTTGCTAGTTATTAAGTCAATGCCTAGCCCCATGTAATCTCCACCATGTGTGTTTAATTTAGCTGTATAGTTGCTTAGTATAAACTACACTGTCGTTATCCATTGTAACCTGTACTGTTATCATCAATATGATATTTTCACCAAGGCTATGGCTTAAAACAGTCAGTCTTGATCAGTGTGCTGTCCTGGTAAGTAAATATAAAATAAAATAAAAATAACTCGTAACACTATACTTATGTGCTGTATTGCTAGACCATTTGTCTAACTAAATTATGTGCTCCAAGAGGTGTGTTGCAGGGTGAGTCTATACTCTTTATGTGATGAACTCATTCAACTGTCCTTCATGACAGACAGCACCTCATGAAGTGTGAGCTATTCTACGGTAACTTGTACCCTGTAGAGTACAGTGCCTGTGTGCAATACAGTGCCAGTGTGCATTACGGTGCATACCAATTTTATTTATTTATTCAATGTTTGTTGACTGGGATAGTCTGACTGGGCATATGCCCATTTTCAGAGAGAGCCCAGGGGGCCCAAACAGATACAGATTGGTACAAATAACAAATTATGCAATACATAAGCTCATACAGTAGTAATACATAAATGGATTACAAGTTATACATAGAGTTATTCAGGCATAGACAGAACCATTGACTGTACAAGATATGCATGGTGAGAAGTAAATATTTTTCTTTGTTTAGGTAGGAAAGACTAAGAGAGCAGTAAGATAAAATAGAAGGATGAGACACAGAGGAAATAGGCAGGTGATCTAGAGAGAGAGTGTAGGAGGGGAATTAGATGGGAAAGAAAGACTAGGTTGAGTGAGTAAAGCTCAACAGTGAGGTGTAGTGAAGGAAAGCCTTTAAAGATGTCAGGATGGGGGAGGAATCAGCCAGGTGTAAGGCAGGAGCAGAGCCAAGAATTAGATAGGTGAGGTCTGAGGAATAATTTGAACTGTAGGTGGTTTGGTGTGGTAAGTATCTGTTGGGGAATTGAGTTCCATATTCTAGCAATGATGTTGGAGTAAAGAGAATCACAAGAAAAGTTGTTAGCTCTTGAGACTTGTAAGAGGAATTTGTCAGAAGATCTAAGTAGCCTTTTATTAGATTAGGGTTAAAGTAGTTTGTGGAGTGCAGGACACCTGTCTGTGAGGTAAGGTATGCCATGGACCATAGTGAGTTTTGTGTATGTTAGGCTACTGGGGAGCTCAAGCCAGTTTAGTTGGTGTAGGGCAGTACAGTGATGGGATCTCTGAGGAGAGCTGGTGGCGAATCTGGCAATTTTGTTGTAGCAGGCATCTAGTTTTGCCAGGTCTGTTTTGTACGGGTTGGTGAGAATGGGTGAGGCATAAAGAAGAGTAGAGATTAGATGTGTCCTGGCAATAGATTTTCTTGTGGAGTTGATGAGGAAGGGTTTGACTCTGTAGAATAAGCCTAATTTATAGTTAGGGTAATGTGTTTGTCAAATCTCATCTAGTTATCAATTGTGACACAAAGAAGTTTAGTCTGAGAAATTGGTTCTATTTTGGCATTATTAGAAGAATGAATCATGAAGGGGGACAGGAGGTCTGATGGTTTGTTGTGTGAGAAAATCATAGGTTTAGTTTTATTGGGACTGAGGATTAATTGAGCATCAGAGAGCCAAGATTCTACCGCTGTAAAGGATTTTTTTGGTTATTTCTTGGAGTTTAGAAAGAGAGGGGGCTGTGCAGATGAGTGTGGAGTCGTCAGCATATTGTATGGCAGTGGCCTGATGGGTAGCAGTGTGGAGCTTGTTGATTAAGATGGAAAATAGGAGAGGACCTAGAATGGATTCATGTGGAATGCTTAATGGGAGAGGAAGTAGAGGAGAGAGTTCTTGTTGCCATTTTACAGCCTGCTGATAGTCAGATAAGTAATTGTGGAACCATGTAAGGGCAGAGTGGCTTAATTTAAGGGATGATAGCTCATTGAGGAGTTTCTGATGGGAGATGGTATTGAATGCTTTGGACATGTCAAGGAAAATGGAGGAGACTAGATGGCCATTGTTTCTGAAATGGTTGATAGAGTTTGTGAAGCTTAAGAGAGATGTAGTTGTAATGTGGTTAGGTCTGAAGCCATGTTGTAAATTAGTTAGAAGGTTATTGGAAATTAAGTAAGGCATGAGTTGAGAATGGATACATTTCTCTAGAATATTCAATAGAGAAGATAAGATGGCGATAGCCTTGAAGTTGGAGAAGTCTGTAAAGGTACCACTGATATGTAATGGGGTGATGTAGGATATTTTCACAATCTCTGGAATGTACTGTTCTGTAATGGAGTGATTAATTAAGATAGAGATTGGGCAAGAGATTGGGTCAGCAGCTAGCCTGAAATATTCAGAAGGGTGCTTGTCAGCAGTGAGAGGAGTAGGCCTAAGTTTCTTATGGTGCTGGATTTTACAGTTTGTATCTCATGGATATGTATGCAAATTCCAAAGAGATTGCATCTGGAGCATTTCTCCCCGGCCTTTTGCTGAAAATGGGCTATGTCCCAGTTGGACTTTCCCTGTAAACAAATGTTAAGTAAATAAATAAATAAATAAATTAATTAATTAATCAATTAATTAATTAAATAATAAATGAAATTGGTGACTTAGTGGTTTCTAATGTGCCTGAAACATTATACTGGTTGTTATCTCATGTAAAATACAAACTGTTGTCAATTATTTAAATGCACGGATTTGTTTAGAATGCTTTCTTTGACAGAGAATGGGTACCCAGCATTTTCAGCTAACACATCTTGCATTGAACTCTCTAGCTAAAATGTCTCTAAATATTAAATCATTGTCATATAAGTTGTATCTACTCTTAACAAATGTTTTCACATTATGTCTAATTTGGTATGATTATTTAAACTGTAGATGTGTTTTTTTATTATTTTTGAAGACTATAAAATTATTGTCTTTAAATGCTTTAGTAAATACCATGGAGCTTTTCTCCCCAGGCATCTGCTGAAAATGAGCACATACCCATTTGGACTTACCCAGTAATCAAATGGCAATCAATCAATCAATCAATAAATAAGTAAGTAAATAATCACTGCTATGAAAAATTACTTAAATGACTCCACTTTTACTGGGACATGACCTGGTAGTGAAGTGAGTGAAAATGAATAAATAGATATTTATCTACTTCATGTTTAGTGGGGAAATGATCTGGTAGTAAAGTGAGCAAAGCTGTTTGTTATCTGTAGTAGTTATGTAATTATGTAATAATGTTCTTAAAAAATATGGTCTATAATGATATCACGATATCACATGATATCATATAACCCTGACTACTGCTGTGTGTACAGGCTCATGGGATGTCATTGAAATGAATCATTTTGGATCAGTAAATTACTCCAGTCAAACAACTTCAATAAGTAAATAAATAAACTGAAATTATAAGAATTTTATAAAGAGTATTCTTTTTGGTTGTACTAGCCCCCCCCCCCCCCCGGTGACTTTCTTATTTTTAGCCATTCTCTACAGTACAGAGAACATAGTTCTTTGCAATTTAGAAATGGACAGATGGTTGTGACACTATTTAACCACATGAAAAGCAAGTTCTGAAACTGTCAACCACAGTCTTTTCATCCAAGATTAAAAAACAAAAAAACTATGGATTATCAGACAATGTAACCATCTGTTTTTGCAACTCTTAAAAAAATAAAAAATAAAAAAACAGCAAAACTTCAAGTAATTTCCAAAAATGAAAGCTATAGAATAGTAAACTTCTCCTGTGGGAGTTTACAAGATGTAGTACTTGGTCCTCTGCTATTTTCTTTATTCATAAGTGATTTACCTTATGACCATGTCAAACATATCTCTCTAATCTAATATTATTCTTTTTTTTTCCCCAAAATCTCTTTATTTCAATTTTCTTTTTTTCCAAATAATAACAACAATACAATAACTCAAAAACACAAATAAACAATACAAATACATATCTAAAGAAAACAGACAACAATCTAGTTTCGAGAAAATTATATATATATATATATATATATATATATATATATACAATACACACACACACATATATATATATATATATATATATATATATATATATATATACATATACAATATATATATATACACTAGAAGTCACTACATTGTCAAGTAGAGTATGAGAATTCTTATGTTCATTTGGTCTCATAAGGGATAGTGGAATGGAGATAGTCTATATAGAAAGTAAAGATAGAAATTCAACCATTTATTGTATGGTTAGGGAAAACAGATACACATATATTAAGAGAAGGGGGAAGATGCAAGAAAACTGGTTATACTCCATTCATTTCTTATTAAAATGTTAGCTTTTCATGTCAATTTGTGGGCAAATTTTATTTGTCAAGAATTATATCTAGTAAGTAACCCCAATATTTTTGGTAATAGCATTTGTTTTTGAATAAACTAATTTGTGAGATGAGATATATTTGGTAGCAAGATTGCCAAAATTTTCCCATGTAATTGGTGACATGACATTCCAATTCTTTGTAATAAAGAATTTAATAAGGGCACACATCGTAATAAAGACATGTTTTAATATTTTTGGAAGTTGATTGATGTTAATGTGCAATATAGCTGTCTCCCATGTAAGGGTTGCATTTTCATATCCCATCTTCTCTAATTTTACTCTCAAGGAACACCATAAGTTGTGTATTTTATTACAGTTCCACATGACATGTAAAATATCAGCTGTTTGATCCAGACAATGGGGACATATAGGCGAAAAGTTAGGACTGAATTTATTTAATTTAGATAAGGTATAATATAGATTGTTATTTACCATAATTTGTGTATATAACAGTTTCTTGAAAGGAATGAATTTGATTGCATTTTCAATGGCTAGTTTCTTATTTTCTTCAGTCAGTGATTGATTTTTCGTTTGCCAATAGTTTGAAAATAATAAAGAATTCTGATGTTTTGCGCTCATTACAATTTTATAAGTCCTAGAAATTGTTTTCCTTTTAATCGCAAGTTTTTCAAGTATTAATTTAACTAAATTTATGTTCTGTAAGTCAGTGTGCATTTGTGAGAATTTAGCATTTATAAGATGGTGAAGTTGGTTAAGGATAATACTATATTTCTTAGGAAGTTTGAGTTCAAGTCTCATTTGCCCCATGTTTTGGTATATATCCCATATTGTGTAGTCTTTTATCAGGGGGTAGTTTGTTAGATTTACGGGTTTATTATTTATTAATAGATTAGGATTTAGGTGTAGCGGTTGTATAAGGGCAAAAGCGTCAGCTAATTGCAATGATTTAAATAGTTTCTGTGTTGTACGAATCATGTTTTTAATTAGTGGGTGTAGATTCTTCGTCTATATGCTAGCCTGGTTTGAATTCAAGAATGGTAGGGATTTGATATTATAGCCAAGGGGTTTCAACTGTTCACACCAGATTTTGGTCCACTGGGGTGTCCAAGTATTTATATATGAGTCATAGTTTATTATTTGTATTAGTCTGTAGACAGTAATTATACTATAGTAAAGCTTAAAATCAGGCAACCCCAATCCCCCCTTATCTTTGGCGAGTACAAGTTTTCCATATTTAATTCTGGTAGATTTGGGATACCATAAGAATCTTGATATAGCTTTTTCCATGGCAAGGAAAAAGTTTTGGGGAATATTTGAAAAAGTAGCATTTACTTGAAAAAGTATTCTTGGTAGAAAATTCATCTTGACAACACTAGCTTTTGACAGTAGAGACCTATTGATGTTCTTCCATCTATCAATATTGTTTTGAATACTTGTCCATGTACTTAGTAGGTTATTGTTTATAATATCTTTGAAGTCCGAAGTAAATAGTATTCCTAGATATTTTATCTGATAGTTTATTTTAATCTCACTCATGGGAAAGTACAATTCTTTATAACCTATAGGATTGAGGGGAAATATGTGTGACTTGTTTAAATTTAAGTTATAGTTTGAAACTACCGAGAACTCATCAATAGATTTAAGTATTTTTGGGAGGTCAGTAGTGGGGAGTTGGAAGTATATATTTAAGTCATCGGCAAAGGCCGAGTATATAAGATTTGTATTGTGGATTCTGGGAATATAATGAAAGATTTTTTTGTGAAATAAACAAAAGGAGGGGTCTAGATAAAGATTAAATAGGTATGGTGAAAGAGGACATCCTTGTCTTGTACCATTGGATAAGAGTATAGGGTTAGTTATAAGTTTGTTTACCTGTATAGTGGTAGAAGCTTTCTGATACAGAACCTGGATCATTTTAATGAATTCTTGAGGAAAACCATATAAAGGCAGTATATTAAAGAGAAAGTGTAAGTTTACTCTATCAAAAGCTTTGGTTGCATCTACTGTAATGGCATATCTGGGGCATTTATCACTATAAAGTAGTCTTACAATGGTATCTAAGTGGAGGGTGTTGTCACTTGTTTGTCTGTTTGTCCTAAAGCCCATTTGTTGTTGGGAAATAATAGAGGGGAGTATATTCTTAAGTCTATTTGCTATAACATGGGCTAATATCTTAAGATCAGTGTTTATGAGGGCTATTGGTCTATAATTTGCCAGATCTGTTGGGTCAGAATGCGGTTTAGGAATCAACACTGTCTTGGAGTTATTTAAGTATTTGTCTGTTATACCATATTGTATTATATAGTTGAAAACTTTTAATAACACTTTGGAGATAGGTTCCATGAATAACTTATAAAAATCAGATGTGTATCCATCAGGCCCAGGGGATTTACCTAGTTTTAGTTTGTTTATTGCAGCTTTTATCTCTTTTAATTGTAACAGTGATTTTAAGAGTTTCCTTTGATTTTCTGTAATTTGTGAAAAGTGTATATTATGTATAAAATCCTCAAATCTGTCTGTGGATGGTGATAAGGGTATATTGTATAATTTCTTATAAATATCTTCAAAAGCGTCCACTATATCTTGGTCTTTATATTTCACCTGTCCTTCATATTTTATTTCTTTGATCCTAGGAGGTTCACTTTTTATGTTAATTAGTCTAGCTAGGAATTTTGATGGTGTTTGAGCCCATTCTGAATATTGATATATTGATCTTAATTCTAAGAAGGAGATATTTTCTAAATAGTGTTTGTGTAATTGTTTTTGCCAATCAATTATTTTTTCCTCAAGTTCTTTAGAATATTTTTCCTGAAGTTCTAGTTTAGCAGTGTTTATTTGATACTCTAGTTCATTCTTAAGATTGTTCTATTTTTTTTTTTGAGCCATGCAGATTTTTGAATAATAATACACCCCTGATGACTGCCTTGGTAGCCGCCCATTGGGCTAGGACATTCTGAATTTCTTATGTTGTTTCTTGGTTTTGTGTAATTTTAGGATTTAACATCCAGGTATTGAGATAGGAAATATTTTGCTTATGGGCTTGAAAGTTTATTAAAAGTCTAATTTTGGAATGATCTGAAAGAGTTCTAGGTGATACAGCATAATTTAATTTGTTAGAAAGGAAAGCAAGGGAAATTAGAAAAACATGTATCCTGGACCAAGTTTTATGAGTGGCTGAAAAGAAAGTGAATCTTGATATTGTTTTATCATATTGAAATTTAACATAAGGATCAACTAGTTCAAATGTATTTTGTAATTCTTCAAGTGCTGTAGTGGTAGATTGTGACTGTCTGTTTTTATTATGCGATCTATCCTTATCTAGATTTAGTAAAGCATTCTAGTCCCCACCTACAATAAACAGATGATTTGGGTATTTGGCTAATATATTAAATATTTCATAAATGAAGAGCTGTTGATTTGAGCAGGGGCTATATATATATTAAGAAAGAGTAATGGTTTGTTCAAAGTATGATATTCAGTAGTAAGTAATACCCATCTTCCCTTTGAGTCAGCTTCACAGGAAGTCATCTCTCCTTGGAAGGATTTATTTACTATAATGGCCACTCCCCTGGACAAAGAACTATAATTTGCTGCAACTATTGTTTTAACCCATTTTCGTTTCCTTTCCCTAACCCAAAGTTGGTCATCTAAGTGAGTTTCTTGCAAGAAAGTTATATCAGCCAAATGTTTGTAATACAGCTAAAGGTTTGCAACAGATCCTCATATTATGGAACCATCTAGTGCAAAGCACATCAATACTTAATATGACTAAGTCAACAGTCATGAAATTGGGCACCACCTAAAGGCTGCAAGATACTCTTAAACTAGCAATACCCCTACAAGGGGAGATAACATTCTAGACTTGATTCTCACCAACATGGGTGATCGCTGCACCACTCCCATAGTATGTTCTTCCCTGGTAAGATCAGATCATCGGTTTGTCTCATTCGAAGTTTATATCCCACCCAACCCCACCCCAGCCCTAACCAGGCTAAAAAATGCTCAAAAACTGATTAAAACTCCTAGGCGAGGGTATCAGTAGCTTCACAGCTCAGAGGATGTAGACAACTATGCTGAACAGTACACCAATGCAGTATACAAACACCTATACAACTGCATGGACGCAGCCACACCCAACAGAACTAAAACCTATTCCTCAAGGAAACACAAACCTGTTTGGTGGACATCCTTTATCAACAGGCTTTACAACAAAAGGAAGAAACTGTTATCCAAGGGTAAAAAGGAACAAATTCCATATTGGAAAAACTCCCTCCTCGGCCATAGAAAGCAAATTAGATCATTAGTGAAAACCTCCAAAGCCAATTATGAGTTGAAACTAGCCTCCAAAACAAAGGGAAACCACAAGTACTTCTTCAGTTACGTTAGGAACCTCCATGGCAAAGCCCAGGTTTGTTCTGAATTAGTACTTAATGGTACTACTTACGCTGATCCTGTTGATTTAGCCAACCTGCTAGCTGATAGGTTCAGTGCAAACTTCACCCCCTATTTCCCACCAAAGGCCCATTCGACATCCCCAATACTTTTCCCACACCTTACATCTCTATAGATCAAGTGTTAAAGTCCCTATCCAAGGCAAAGAACACAGCTTCCATGGGACCTGATAGTATCCCAAGATATATTCTGCGCCATCTCCAGCAAGAACTAGGTTCACCATTGAGCACCCTATTCAACCACAGCCTAATTACAGGCTTCATTCCAGCAGAGTGGAGAACTGCCATTGTCATCCCCTTGCACAAATCTGAGGCCACTACTGACTTGAGAAACTATCGCTCCATTAGCTTGACAAGTCTGAGCTGTAAAGCCATGAGGCATATTATTATGGATTTCATAAACAAGGACATAGGCAATCTCCAAGAACTTGACCCCACCCAATTCAGATTCGTCAGGTGCAGATCTTGCCTATTGAACCCGGTTGACTTCTTTGAGACTGTCACCAAGGCCGTGGATGAGGGAAAGTTAGTACATACAGTTTACCTTTACTTGGCCAAGGCCTTTGACACAATCCCCCACTCAGGCATCATCGAAAAGCTAGCACAACTTGGCATAAATCCCCATCTCATTAAGTGGGCGGCCAACTGGCTCACAGATAGGACCCACAAGGTTAAAAAAGACACCACCACCTCTGACAGCAGACCTGTCACCAGTGGTGTTCCCAAGGGATTTCTCCTGGGAACCCTACTGTTTGGAATCTACTTCTCAGAGGTCCAGGCAAAGACAAAGGGCCTCTGGCTGACCAAGTTTGCGGATGACTGTAAGTTAGGTGCTGTCACTGACTCCCCAAATGATGGTAACATACTGCAAGAGGATCTCACAGTTACAAATAACTGGTGCCAAAGTCATGGCCTTAGGTTAAATGCAAAAAAAACATTGAACAAAAACACGGCCCCTACTGATTATCACATCAATGGCAACCCCTTCGGCACACAAGCTGTGGTGAGAGACCTGGGTACTCAGATTGACAACAATCTCACATTCGACCATCATGTGGTGGCAGTGGTCAGAAAAGCCTTTTACATGGTTCATCTCATAATAAAGGGATTGCATGCATAAAAAAGGAGGTTATTACCTTATTGTACTCCTCCCTCATTAGGCCTATGGTTGAGTATAATGCCTCGTTTGGTATGTACCTCTCCAAACACCTGCACCAACTGGAACGGCCAAGTTCACAGAGAGAATCCATGGCCTCCAACATCTGTCTTATGCGGACAAGCTCAAATCACTGTCAATCTACATGGTATCATACAGATTGCTCAGAGATGATCTGTGTCTCGCCTGCAAGGCAATATCATCGGACTTTGCCCTACTAGAGATGCTCCATATCAGAAAGTCTAACTCCTCACACATTACCCACGCAATAGGCCTAAATCTAATATGCAACATCAACAAAACCTGCTGGAGAGACAGGTTTGTCTCCTAGAAGCTGCCCCGTCTCTGGAATAGACTTCCCATACATGTCAAACAGAGTACCTTGCTGACCCTCTTCAAGTGCAACCTTGATGAGTGGATGGGAAACCACAAATTTGTCCCAGGGATTCCACCTTTGTCCCTCATTGATAGGGGCAACAGGTGCTGACTGAGGGTTCTTTTATGGGGATAAACTCTTGGCTAGGCTTGTAAGGGCCCCAGGGCCATTAGCCTAGTAACCTCCTATGATCCTATAAAGCAATAATCTTCCAACTGTACCTGTCTAAAAATAACAAAGTACTTTGAGTAATCAACACCTAAAATTTCAGTGCCACACAGAAACCATAACCCCAAAACTTTTGAATCAGCTAAGATTATATTACAAACTTTTTCAGATTTGTTAACTAAAGAATCAAGAACTACAACACTTAATGTATCTATACCTCACCTTGAATACACATTACAATAATTTCATTAAAGGTGGTACAACATACACCACTACTTCAAACCATGAAATATTCTAATTCATCACACTTACCCCAGCCATGGAACATTACTGTACCTCAATAATAAAAGCCAAATGATGGATAGATGGATGGATGGATGGATGGATGGATGGATGGATAGATGGTTGGATGGATGGATGGATGGATGGATGGATGGATGGATGGATGGATGGATGGGTAGATGGATGGATGGATGGATGGATGGATGGATGGATGGATGGATGGATGGGTGGGTGGATGGATGGATGGATGGATGGATGGATGGATGGATGGATGGATAGATGGATGGATGGATGGATGGATGGATGGATGGATGGATGGATGGATGGATGGTGGATGGATGGATGGATGGATGGATGGATGGATGGATGGATGGATGGATGGATGGATGGATGGATGGATGGATGGATGGATGGATAGATGGATCTATGTCGGTAAGAGGAAAAGCCCGTTATCCTCTAAATGCATTAACTTTTAAAGTTATAAATGAGAGATACCGACTACCACTTGCTGGTAAATTGAAAGCATTTAACACACTCTTTCCTGAATCAGGAAAGAGATACAAATAACGAGACCTTCATTTTTCCTTGAATAAGGCGAAAACTCCTTTTAAAACATAGTACCATCTGGAACACAGTGCTACAAGAAATAAGTAACATTACTTTTTAGACTGATTCTAGGGTAAAAATAAAGCTAAAAAGCATCTGTTAGACATCCGGAAATGTCATAGCTTTAATGACGCAGGTTAGAGTTGTGATTCCAATATGCTGAATCAATAGACTGCTGTGATGTAATTACAAACTTCACAACGGGCTGAGCAGATATTTCACATTACTGTAAAGTATTATTATTATCTAAAAAAGATTAAGCTATTCTCTTTACTAAGATTTAAATGTTACATAATGTATTTCAGCTTAAGACAGTCCCTCTTTTAACAGTTGTCTTTCCCATCTTCTTTTTCTCTTCTTGGCTCTTACACCCATAACTGTGTGAGTTATATCCCCCATTTTCTACCTGTAAAAGTGTATGATAAAGAGCGAGTTAAAGCTGTAGATGTAGGAAACATTGGGCCAAGTCAGGGTATGTAGAATCAGATCTGCATCTGCAGCCTGGGACCCCATTTTTACACAGGGGTTCATCACGCCATCCACCAACAGTTCTGGCTCTGTTTTTCAAACTAAGAGCCTGGAAGACTCAACAGAATTAAATAGTCCTTAAGACAAGCAGTGATGTGATCTTTGCTGCTCTATCTCAAGCTGAGGGTCCTAAAACTCTGAAAAGTTAACTGTAATTCCATCTTCAAAACAGTGAATTTCAGAATGTACTGCTACACCATGAAAGGGTTCTAGCATGCCCTGCACCTCTCCATACCACTGCAAACCATATCTATTAACTCAAAGGTAACTGGTGGAGTATTCTAGAGGCTGATGCCTGGGATACCCCCACCGTGTCCCTTGGTGGTTGTTGATAGGTCTTTGTAGCTAGTATTCTTAAAGCCACAGATACCTTAGTATCTACTGGGATAGGTAATCCATTTTTTCAATTATCCTGCAGATGAGAGCAGCATATGTCTAATTTAATAGTAACACTGAAGATCACCAATATAAAGTCAAGAAGTGACACAAAGTACAAATAAAGCAAATAACATGAATCCTCAGGCACCATGTAACAACAGACAGTTTAGTAAGGTGAAAGAAAATGTGTTTTCACAGAATGCTACATCGGGCTGAATACAAATAAATATAAAACAATGTCTCTTTAAATAGCAAATACCCTACATAATTAATGATGTCACTTCCTTAATTGTATGACTATCTATACTTTTGCCCATCATAATAAAAGCATTTCTTCATGTTTAATATTAAAACATTTCATTACATTAGTGTTTTAGTGCTTTACATGTCTTCCTTTTAAAACAGGCTTCAGTGGTTTCTCTTTTACATCAACTGGTGATGGAAACTTAGTAAATAACCTTTTGGAACTATGTTTCTTTATTAGACTTGTGGATTTGAAATATATATTTTTAATCACGATAATAATGATGTCCATATCTTAAAGAAACCTAATACATTTACTGCCTCTGTTATGCCATTGAAAGAATCATTTTTGAGCCTATGTGAGAAGGATATTAGAGATTATTTCTCAACACAGCACAGAGGTAAGAAATATTATAATTTAATTTCAGAAGAACTAATAGTTTTATGAGACCTTCAAAAAATAATGATCACATTATAATTAAGCTGATAAGGGACGTGGTGGTGCCATTTTTGATAGAGTGGATTACATTAAATCAATGGATAATATATTGATGAATGAAGATGTTTACTTAAGACTTTGTAGAATTCGGGTACATCAATTAATACAGAATTTCAAATTAATTATTTATTATTTACATATGAGTGGTATTTTGTAATCTGAACTGCTTGATGTCTTTTATGTGGATGAACCAATGGCTCCAATAATATATGGCCTTTCAAAAAAACATAAAAACAAAGAAAAACAACCACTTCGACCTATTGTTTTAGGTGGGGGTAGTCTAAAGAGGCAATTTCTATTTATCTAGATATGAGGTTAAAAATATGGTTTAAAGAATTCTAGAATTCTTAAAGACAGTCAGCATTTTTTTGGAAAGCCTATAGGAATACAGGTTTTGTACCAAGTGACTTGAGAACAACTCCAGTCATTCTCCTGCATAAAGGAGGACCTTCCACAGACCCAGGCACATAAGTCTGACCAGTTTCATATGCAAAACCATGGAAAGACTTAACATGGATTTAATCGATCAGGAGATAGGGAACCTTCAAACACTGGACTCATCTAAGTTTGGATTTGTCAAGTGTAGGTTATGCTTACTCAACCTTGTGGATTTTTTGAAAAGGTCACCAGAACAATGGATGGAGGCAAAACAGTACACACCACATACCTTGATCTGGCCAAAACTTTTGTCACAGTTGTCAGCCAGGCATAATAAAAAAGGTAAATAAACTGGAAATAAGTCTTTATGTCATGCACTGGATTATTAACTGACTTATATATAGGATGCAGATAGTCAAAACAGAGGACTTTACCTCCATAAAGAGACCAGTCACCAGTGGAGTTCCCCAGGTTTCTGTGCTGGGACCTCTTCTGTTTGGAAGCTACCTTTCTGACATAAAACCCACTATCAAAGGGCTCTGGCTGACTAAGTTTGCAGATGATTGTAAGCTAGGCGCAGTCATTGAATCCCTAAATGGCTTACCCATCCTGCAGAAAGGTTTATCTGAAATAAATAACTGGTGTCAACATCACAATCTGAAACTAAATACCAAAAAGTTCATTACTGTATCCTTTGGGATCTATGTACCCCAGGGAACTACCACATTGACAATATTCCCCTAAAAGTTGACCATCTTGGTCAGGATTTGGAGAATGACCTCACCTTTTACTACTATTGTTTCTGTATTGCACAGTTTATAAACAAAGATATTGTGTCTAGATCTAGGGATGTCATTGTCACTCTCTTCTTAACCCTCATTAGCCCAGTTATTGAATATAATGTCCCCTTTGGCATGTATCTGTCCAGACACATTCAACAACTGGAATGATCACAGAGATACCTTACTAAAAGGATATAAGGCCTAAACAATATGTCCTGTATGGACCAACTCAAAGCCTTGTCACTGCACTGTGTATCCCACAGACTGCTAAGAGGTGAACTGTGTCTGGCATAAAAGGCATACAACAACCCATTACTGATGGATTTACTGCACATCAGCAAGTCAAATGGTATCAGTAATACTCAGTTCAGGGATCTGAACCTCTTCTGCAACATCAACAGAACAGTATCAAGGGACATGTATATTTCTCAGGGGATACCACTGCTGTGGAATACACTCCCCATCCACATACAGCAAAGTTCATCCATGTCCATTTTTAAGCACAACTTAGCTCTATGGATGGGAAACAGAAAATTTACCCCCGGACTGCCCCTATACAAATAATGGACAAGGGCAGCTCCTAAATGCTTTATTCCATGTATGGGTGCCCTCAAATTATCTTTGGTATGATCCCAGTTATTCTTATTATGGGCAATATATAATTATTGACCATAGGATGAGTAAGGCCAATCTATACCCAAATAGGATAGGTTATTTTAAGCATAAAAGGGGAGTTTGCTAGACTTAAAATGGCCCATAAGGGCAGCTAGCCTAGTGCTTACCTATCAACCTATGAATGATACAATAAAAATAACAGAAATGTTTGTGAGAATTCTCTTCTTGTCACCCTTGATGTGATGTCACTTTTTACTAAGATTTCCCATAATAAGGGCATAGAGTTAAGATGATTATATTTACCCAAGTATAAGGATCTTGATGCACATCTTATTGGATTTAGTTTTGGAAAATAATGTATTTATTTTTTTGTAGAAACATATTACATACAAAGAAACAGAGTAGCAATGGGTACAGCTAGTGCTAATTCTTATGCCTGTCTTGTACTAATTGAACGGGAGAAATTATATTTCTTAGACTTGTATTTATTAAAACAATATGTTTCATATTATGTACATTTTGTGGGTGATATGTTTTGCTATGGCATAGAGATTGTTCAATACTTACTCTTTTACATTAATATATGGAATCTACTAGAATTTTTTTTTTTTAGATTCAACTTGAAGTATTTGTATAAATTTATTGTGTTCTTAGATGTCAAACTATCAACAACATCAATAGGAGTTATAAATACACAATTATATAGAAAGGAATGCAAGAACAATTCATATTTGCACAGGCATAGCATGCATCCACGTCACATTTTTAAAAATATTGTGCGTGGTCAAATGAAATGATCATCAAGATTAACCACAGATGATTTAAGCTTGAATGACATTATGGAACATTTAGTGATGATTTTATAGAAAAAGGATATAAATATGAAGAGATTTCTAGAAAAGGGCAAACTGTATTAGTAGAAAGGGAAGAAACAGCAACACCATATTTTGGACCTGCCAGTGTTAAAAATAAAGCTCATTTTGCTTCTGAGTATCTGATTTTTTTTTATTAATGTATTCCAGACATAATAAAACAAAATTGTGAGATAATTAAAAGGAATTGGAATATTTTAACCGTAGATACTAGATTCCAACACCCAAAATAACAACACACTCTTTACACTCCACCCAGTGTCTGTTGGTACCATAAACAAAACTCCTAAAGAAACTAAAACCAACCACATTAGCCGTTGATAACTTCCCAGCAGAATTTCTGCAAAGTGCAGCAGATGCTATAGCATATCCAGTAGCTATACTCATAAATAGATCACAATCCGAGAGCCTCGTTCCTGATATTTGGAAAATCTCCCACATTATACCTTTACATAAGGGTGGGAAATCAATGGAACTAACTAATTACAGGCTAATAGCCATCCTGTCCCCCTTACCAAAAATTTAGAAAGGACTATTCATAGGCAACTATCAGCCTAACTCCACAAACATAGATTATTTTCTAACACTCAACATGACTTCTGCCCTTCTCACAGCACTACTACAGCCCTCATATCATTCACAAATACAGTGAACCACTATAAAAATGATGGACAATTTATATCTGCAACATTTTTAGATTTGTCTAAGGCCTTTGACATGATCAATCACAACAAACACATCAACACCCTGTTGTTGTTGTTGTATCTTTCGGCTTGTCCTGGTTAGGGGTCACCACAGCGGAACTCCGGTCCGCTAATGATTGGCAGCAGATTTTTACGTACCGAGTTGCCAGCCCTGACGTACAACCTTCAACGAAGGTACGCCCATTCACGCATGTCTCCACACAAGATGCTTTAGCTGAGAATCGAACAGGACAGCATCTTACTGTGAGGTGACAACGCTACCGCAGCACCACCACCGCAGTCCACATCAACACCCTCTCCACCCTAAATCTCAGTAACTCCACTATCACTTGGTTTAATAGCTACCTATCAGGATGACAGCAGGCTGTCCAGTGGAAACACCAACTTTCCCCTCTTCTCCCTGTTACCATAGGAGTTCCTCAAGGCTCTATCCTTGGATCCCTACTTTTCTCTCTCTTCATCAACCAGCTGCACGCTGTCACTCCTCACGCCACACTCATACAGTATTAAGATGACTCTACTCTAATATGCACAGCCTCCTCCCTTCATGACCTCTACACCAAAACTCAAGAATCATTTCTATCTATAGAATTATGGATCACCAACTCTCAGCTTATACTAACCCCAGCAAAACAAATCGCCTTCTCTTCTGTCCAACAAAATCCACCTCATCTTCCCAACCTTTCACCATCCTTTCCAAAAATAAAACTGCTATCACCCCATCAACTCATAACAAGTTATTAGGCATGTAAATTAACAGCAACTTAAAATTCGATGCACATATAGCACAAACCATTAAGAAGACTAACAAGAAACTAGGTCTCCTATATAGAAAAAAACAATTCCTAACAAAACACAAAAGTTACTATCGCTTGTACTCATCTCCTATCATCTCTTCTATATGCTTCCTCAGTCCTAACCAACCTACATAAGACTGAACTAGCCAAGCTTGAATCTTGTTATAATCAAATTGCTAGGTTTGCTACAGGTGCCTCTTACAGGTCACATCACTGCTCATCTGTAAAACAGCTAGAATGGCTAGAACTCCATCAACTACTACACTTTAATCAGTTAACCTTTGACCATAATATACTGCATCAACCAGACAAGACCCCTGCCCTCCAAAATCTATTGCAACCTTACTTCTCTTCTCGATCCCTCTGATCCAACAACAAATTTCTTCTATTCACCACCAAAGCAAATAATATAGCAGGGGAATCACTCTTTTCTAACTAGATTCCAAAAATTTGGAACAAACTACCCACCCATATTACTTACTGCAGCTCTATAACTCAGTTTAGAAAACATCTAAAAATCACACCTGAAAGATACCTGACTTTGCTCCTGTAACAGTCCTGGATAGACCTCCAAGGTATGATTCTACCCATCCACTCATTCCTTGCTATCAACTCTAATCCTTTCAAATCATCTCTCCTGACTTTATTCTCCTCAGTTGCTTTTTCTGATGTGTGACAAATTATGTATGTATTTACTTTTGTTGGAGGGGCTGTATCTACATTACCCACCTATGCAACACATCACTCATCCTGTATAATGTAATTTTTATCTGTATGCTTCTTTACACTGTTCGTATTTCAGATTGGAATTTCTAAGTTCTTTTTGTCAACTTTGTAAGCTTTGGTAAAAATTGTAAATCTGTGTAAGCTTTTGCTATTTTTTTTTGGAAGATTTTTTGTAAGTTTTGTAAGTATTTCTAAGTTTTTGTTAATTTTTGTAAACTTGTGTAAGTTTGTACCAGGAGCTTTTCTCCCTGGGCATCCACTAAAAATGGACATGTGTCCAGGTGGACTTTCCCGGTTAACAAATGTAAAATAAAATAAATAATACATAACTAAGTAGTATTGCAGGAATTACCCCTAGATTAAGTTACAAAAATAAAAGAAATTTAAATAGATTACTCTGTTACAAAGAAGTTTCCAAAAAAATATAAATATAATTGAAATGGAATTTTTCTTGTTTAAATTGTAAATTTTGTGCTTATAATAATAAGACTGCAGGGCACTATCATCACAAAACAATGAACATGTATGAGTTTAAATTTCATGCTGATTATGTTGTTGTTTATTTTTCAGCTTTTCCCGGTAAGGGGTCGCCACAGCGGAACTCTGGTCCGCTAATGATTGGCAGTAGATTTTTACGAAACGCCGAGGTGCCAGTTCGACACCCAACCTTCAACGAAGGCATGCCCATTTACACATGCATGTCTTTCGAATGCTACCCAACCATGGGGAGGACATGCAGACTCCACACAGAAGGCACTCCCAAGCCCAGCCAAGAATCGAACAGGAGAACCTCTTGCTGTGAGGTAACAATGCTACCGCTGTACCACCGCGGCATCCAAATTTCATGCTGATTATAACTGTAATAATTTAATATATTTGGCAAAATGCCAAATATACCCAGCATAATATGCTGGGAAAACAAATCAAACATTGAAAAATGAATATGTGAACATGTTTCAGTTATCAGTAGGAACAAATCTACAAATGCTTTAGCTAAACATCTGGAGTAGTTTGGTATGGAGCTTTATTTTTTTAGTTAATCAATGAAGAAGGGATATAAAACCTATACTGAAACTGTAGAACTGCATTGGAGTTTAGAATTAGAAGCCAAAACACAACCTGGCTTAAATGGTATAGCTTAGTTGAAGCCTGTTTTAAAAGGAAGAAGTTTAAAGCACTAAAACAGTAATGTAATGAAATGTTTTAATATTAAGCATAATTAAATGTTTTTATAATGATGGGCTGAAGTATAGATAGTTATACAATTAAGGAAGTGATATTATTAATTATGTAGGGCATTTAGAGATTTTGTTTTGATATTTCTTTGTATTCAGCCTGATGAAGCATTCTGTGAAAATACATTTGCTTTCACCTTATTAAACTGTTGATACATGGTGTCTGAGTATTCATGTTATTTGTCAGCATATGTCTACCAACTCCTGTATCGTGTACCTATCCACACGATACTGGTTTACAATGCTGGTGTCATGAGGGTCATGAAATGTTGTTTGTTGCATAATACTCCATGTTTGAAGGTGATGACATGCACCACCCTGGCTACTAGGGGCAATAATTGCCTATAGGTTACACACTTTAGCTAAGGTTGCTGCAACCCCTAACATAGTTCCACAACTCCCCTGCATTCACTTTAGCGAAAATCACAGGAGGTGGAGTTTCATGTTGCGGACTTTGTACATTTCTGAATGGCTCTGCCATCGTACTTTTCCTCATTTGCATATGTGGAGAAACTCATTTTAATAATGTTTCTCATTACCATGTCATTATACCACCATTAGCACATGAAAGCAGCTTTCTCACCTGCCTTTAGTGCATCTATAAGTCTTACACACCATGTGTGTGGCTGCTTATCACACACAATGCCTAAAACAATGTAGCGAATATTTCTGAATCCCAGGGTATGTTAGTTTATAGGTTAGAGTAAAGCTGGTAATGCCCATAGTAAAGGAGTGGCTGCAGAAAGCCCAGGAAATGAAAGTGAGTTTATAAGAATGCCTGACTCAGAGAATTTAACCCAGGAGATCAGGTATAAGTAAAAGTGCCCTTTGTGGCGAATACATATTTGGCTATATGACAAGGGTCATACGAGGTGACTGAAAGAATAAATGCAGCAATCTACAAAGACAGACATCAAGGAAAGAGAAAGATAAATCAGATGTATGACTTTTAAGTACTTAAGCAATAGAAGGAAGTAGAAAGATATGTGGTTCATAATGCGTATACTTATTTATTGATTGATTGATTGATTGATTGAATGATTGATTGGTTTGTTAACTGGGTGAGTGCACTGGTCCTGTGACCCTTTTTCAGTTATGACTCGGACACAATTGCATGGAAGAGAATACAAATACATTGGCACAATATGAACAGAATACAAATATTTGTAAAGAAGTTATAATATTAATAAGTAGTGTATACACTACAATGAGTGCTGTACAGAAGACAACCATATGTTTTATAGATTGTTTAGAATAGATGCATTTGAATGTATAACCAAACAGCTGTATTTCAAAGCACAAGTAAAAGTTGCATTTAATGTGCAAGCAGAAACTGCAGACAATCTCTTCCTGAAGTCCAGCTAGAAGATTTCTTGTTGAAAGTATAAAAGTAAGAAATAAGGCATTTTTAATATAAAAAAAAAAATAATAATGTTCTCAGACATGTCTGGGTGAACAAAACTGATAGAACTTAATGTAGAACCTACCCAACACTCTAGTCATTGGTGACTCTATAGTCAGGCACACTGATGTTCCACTCACCAGGCTAAACAAGGAGGAAAGTTACTTTCAGCTGCCTGTCGGGTGCCAGGATCCGCCACATAACGCACACACTCAGGTCACTCCACAACAAGTACAAATATGACTCTGTCATTGTCCACATTGGTGTAAATGACCTGAGATGTACCTCCCTGGACTACATGAAAAGAGACATAGATGAGCTGTCTGATCTTGTAGCCCAGGCAGGTATGACCCTACCCCTAAGTAGCATCCTGCCATCACCCAGAATGATACCACAGTACAAGGACAAAATGATTGGCTTCAACAATTGGCTAAGCTTCTGGTGTCATTCTAAGGGGATCCAGTATATGTCTGCCTGGGAAGACATGATCAACAGACCACGAGGCTTTGCCAGACATGGCCTGCACCTGTCGCCCTTGGGATTCCGGATACTGGCTAAGGCTCTTGCCACCCCTATAGTGCATTTTTTAGGCATGGTACAAGTGACAAATTCACCACTGTAACCGTACAACCAAGCAAAATCTGATGGTAATGCTACTCAATGCTAAAAGTCTAAACCTCAAAATGCACTCACTCGAGGCACTCCTTAAAATGGAGAACATTGACTTCTGTGCAGTGACAGAGACCTGGTTCAAGGCTCCAGAGAGCACCCCTGCATTACCAGGCTATAATTCATACCACACCTTTTGGCCACATAACCTGGACCGAAACACTAAAGGAGGAGGTGTGTCCATATTCATTAAGGATATCCACACCTCCAGGCTAGTTGCTCAGCATAATGCATCCAAGATTATCCAAGTGCAACTAACTCTGGGAAAGACCGCAATCCAAATTGTAGCTTGCTATGGATCCACCACCATGCCCCAGGATTCCCACTTCTCATTTCTTGATACACTGGAAAATATTAGGGTACAACCTAACATCCGAATAATGGGCAATTTCAACTACCCCACCATTAACTGGAAAAACAACTCATGTACCAACTCTTTTGCTCAACGTTTTCTGGAATTCATAAATTCCAACACCTTGAATCAACTTATCCACACGCCCACCAGGGGCAGCAATATCCTAGACCTGGTCGTTACCAACATGGGCAACTGGTGTTCCACACCAGAGGTCAGTTCCTTGTTGTTCAAATCTGACCACAAGCTAATCAGCCTAGACATCCACATCCCACCCCCACCCCCCATTAGGGAAACCACCTTAAAAACGTTCTCCAAAGCCAACTTGACGCTTCTTAAGACAGAAGGGGCAAACTTCACGACACCCATGTAGACAGACAATAGAGGTACGACTGCTGAATCCTACACAAATGCACTTTATAAGCACTTATACGAGTGCATGGATCGTGCAATCCCTAACAGAACTAAGATGCTATCCTCCAAAAAAAGGAAGCCAATCTGGTGGTCCCCTGCCATAAACAAACTCTACAACAGAAGAAAGAAACTGTTGCAAAAAAGAGTAAAATCCCATGATTGGAGGAACTCCCTGGTCAGCCTCAGTAAGAAGCTCCCTTATAAAATCCTCCAATGCTAGTTACGAAAACAAAATCATCACTAATTCTAAAGACAACCACAAAGCATTCTATAGCTATGTCAAGAATCTCAATGGCAATACTCAGATCTGCTCTGAGTTACAGCACAATGGCACTAAATATACAGAACCAACTGATATTGCCAACATCCTGGCAGATAGGTTCAGTGCTAACTTTACCCCCCTCTCACCCCTTAAAGGGCTCATCTCTATACCGAAAGAATGCAAAGTTCCTGTAATCATGGCTGCACAGGTATAAACTGCACTCTCCAAAGCCAAGAACACAGCATCCATGGGACCTGACAACACCCCAGGCTACGTTCTACATGAACTACAGAATGAACTGGCACCCCACCTAAGTACCATGTTCAATCATAGCCTTACCTCAGGCTTTGTGCCCACTGAATGGCGCACAGCAACGGTCATCCCACTCCACAAAGGGGGCGCCACCACGGACCCCGGGAACTACCGCCCCATTAGCCTGAAGATGGAACTTATAAACAATGACATTGGTAATCTCCAAACTCTGGACCCCACTCAGTTCGGGTTTGTAAAAGGCAGATCATGTCTCCTAAATCTGATAGACTTCTTTGAAGCAGTCACCAAAGCCATAGACAAGGGTAAGGTAGTTCACACAGCTTATCTAGATCTTGCCAAGGCTTTTGACACCATCCCCCCACTCTGGAATTATAGATAAAATCACTAAACTAGGTATAAATCTCTATGTCGCAAGATGGGTTGCCAGCTGGCTCACTGACAGAACCCACACTGTGAAAGTAGCAGACTTCAAATCTGACTTCAGACCAGTGACAAGTGGAGTACCACAGGGTTCAGTCCTGGGTCCTCTCCTGTTTGGTATCTACTTTTCTGGAGTACAGGCTAACACAGAAGGTCTTTTGCTAATGAAATTCGCAGATGACTGCAAACTAGGAGCCATAATTGAAACTCCTAACGATGTGAATATCCTACAAAAGGGCCTCACTGAGACAGATGTCTGGTGTCAAAGCCATGGCCTCAAGCTCAATGCCAAAAAGTTCATTAGCATCCCTTTTGGTAAAAACTCTGTATCCATGAACTACCACATAGGCAGTAGTCTACTTTACACCGAAAGTGTGATAAGAGACCTTGGGACACAGGTGGACAGTAGTCTCTTCATTGATAATCACATCACCACAGTAGTTAGGAAATCCTTCTACGTGACACACCACATCACAAAAGTTTTCTCATCCAGGAAAAAAGAGGTCATTGTTCCCCTGTAGTCATCACTCATTAGACCCATTATATAATACAGTGCCCCTTTTGGTATATACCTCACAAGACATCTACAACAATTGGAAAGGCCGGAGAAATACCTCACAAGGAGGAATACCGGCCTCAAGCAGATACCCTACGCAGACCGTCTCAAAAAACTCCAGCTTTACTCTGTTGCATATTGCCCACTCAGAGACGATCTCTGCCTAGCATACAAAGCTATGTCAAACCCAGAGCTATTGGACATGCTCCACTTAAAGAAATCCTAATCCCTCCGAGCTACACCCTCTATGGACCTAAACCTTGTCATAACAATAAACGGAACATGCTGGAGGGATAGATTCCTGTCCCAGAGACTTCCCATACTCTGGAACAAACTACCTATCTATATCAAACAAAGCTCCTCATTAGCACTCTTCAAGAAAAATCTTGATGATTGGATGGAAGATAAGAAATTCACCCCAGGGATCACTTCTTTGGCTCTACTCAACAGGGGCACAGGAAAATAATTTTCTTGGGTGGCAAAAGCCAGGGTTCCTTTTTGGCTAGACCTATATAGGCCCTAGGCCAATAGCCTAGTACCTACCTATGAAACACCTGGAGGAAATGTTATACTGAGACCTCAGAGAGCACCAGACTCACAAAAACAGTATGTAAGTAAGAGAAGAACTTTAAACAATCCTCAAGCAAGGAGTGATAGAAGAGTTACTGCGTGAATAAATGGGATAGTGATAACTTTTAATATTTGAAAGTAGTTGATTATGGATGGTGACCCAAGCAGAGCTCCACGTGGTCCTGCAGAGAGGTCCTGGCAACAGAGAACTGAAAGAAGCGACCACTTTCCAGATTTAAGTATTTTTTGGCTTTTTTTATCTGCATTGTCCTCTATGGCTTTCATTTAACTAGATATAACTGTTTTTGTGTCTATCTGCTGATTTCTAAAGTATCTGCACTTAAAAGTAGCATTTTGGTCGACTCTGGTCGATTAATACTGTTTTTTTTGTTAATTTAACTGCTGAGGCTGCCCACTAAAGTGAGCTAGCCTGTGTAAATCGATTTTACTGTTTGCTTAATTGCATTTCTGTGTGCTTTCCTGAAAAAACAAAAAACAAAAAAAAATACTCCTTGTTTTCCCGCCTTTGCTCGACTAGTTAAGACCAGTATACAGGCTTTGCTGTATTCTGGGCTGTGTGTAGTTCCTGTGTTGGCCATTGCCTTACTTGGATAGAAGGAAGTTTCTGAGCTCACCAGTGGGAGTGGGGAGCCTTGAGCAGCCTATCTGTCCCTGGGGGAAGTGACCTCAGCACTTGAGCTGTAAATCATTGGTTGCTTTGGACCATTTCTAGCTCTTTTCAAGTTCCCTGTATAAAAATCCGCCTCAGGGCATTTTTTTCTGGCTATATACCCAAGCAGAGCTCCACGTGGTCCTGCAGAGGGGTCCTGGCAACAGAGAACTGAAAGAAGCGACCACTTTCCAGATTTAAGTATTTTTGGCTTTTTATCTGCATTGTCCTCTCTGGCTTTCATTTAACTAGATATAACTGTTTTTGTGTCTATCTGCTGATTTCTGAAGTATCTGCACTTAAAAGTAGCATTTTGGTCGACTCTGGTCGATTAATACTGTTTTTTTGTTAATTTAACTGCTGAGGCTGCCCATTAAAGTGTGCTAGCCTGTGTAAATCGATTTTACTGTTTGCTTAATTGCATTTCTGTGTGCTTTAAAGAAAAAACAAAAAAAAAAAAAATACTCCTTGTTTTCCCGCCTTTGCTCGACTAGTTAAGACCAGTATACAGGTTTTGCTGTATTCTGGGCTGTGTGTAGTTCCTGTGTTGGCCATTGCCTTACTTGGATAGAAGGAAGTTTCTGAGCTCACCAGTGGGAGTGGGGAGCCTTGAGCAGCCTATCTGTCCCTGGGGGAAGTGACCTCAGCACTTGAACTGTAAATCATTGGTTGCTTTGGACCATTTCTAGCTCTTTTCAAGTTCCCTGTATAAAAATCCGCCTCAGGGCGTTTTATTCTGGCTATATACCCAAGCAGAGCTCCACGTGGTCCTGCAGAGGGGTCCTGGCAACAGAGAACTGAAAGAAGCGACCACTTTCCAGATTTAAGTATTTTTGGCTTTTTATCTGCATTGTCCTCTCTGGCTTTCATTTAACTAGATATAACTGTTTTTGTGTCTATCTGCTGATTTCTGAAGTATCTGCACTTAAAAGTAGCATTTTGGTCGACTCTGGTCGATTAATACTGTTTTTTTTGTTAATTTAACTGCTGAGGCTGCCCACTAAAGTGTGCTAGCCTGTGTAAATCGATTTTACTGTTTGCTTAATTGCATTTCTGTGTGCTTTCCTGAAAAACAAAAAACAAAAAAATACTCCTTGTTTTCCTGCCTTTGCTCGACTAGTTAAGACCAGTATACAGGCTTTGCTGTATTCTGGGCTGTGTGTAGTTCCTGTGTTGGCCATTGCCTTACTTGGATAGAAGGAAGTTTCTGAGCTCACCAGTGGGAGTGGGGAGCCTTGAGCAGCCTATCTGTCCCTGGGGGAAGTGACCTCAGCACTTGAGCTGTAAATCATTGGTTGCTTTGGACCATTTCTAGCTCTTTTCAAGTTCCCTGTATAAAAATCCGCCTCAGGGCGTTTTTTCTGGCTATATACCCAAGCAGAGCTCCACGTGGTCCTGCAGAGGGGTCCTGGCAACAGAGAACTGAAAGAAGCGACCACTTTCCAGATTTAAGTATTTTTTGGCTTTTTTATCTGCATTGTCCTCTCTGGCTTTCATTTAACTAGATATAACTGTTTTTGTGTCTATCTGCTGATTTCTGAAGTATCTGCACTTAAAAGTAGCATTTTGGTCGACTCTGGTCGATTAATACTGTTTTTTTAACTGCTGAGGCTGCCCACTAAAGTGTGCTAGCCTGTGTAAATCGATTTTACTGTTTGCTTAATTGCATTTCTGTGTGCTTTCCTGAAAAACACAAAAAACAAAAAAAATACTCCTTGTTTTCCCGCCTTTGCTCGACTAGTTAAGACCAGTATACAGGCTTTGCTGTATTCTGGGCTGTGTGTAGTTCCTGTGTTGGCCATTGCCTTACTTGGATAGAAGGAAGTTTCTGAGCTCACCAGTGGGAGTGGGGAGCCTTGAGCAGCCTATCTGTCCCTGGTGGAAGTGACCTCAGCACTTGAGCTGTAAATCATTGGTTGCTTTGGACCATTTCTAGCTCTTTTCAAGTTCCCTGTATAAAAATCCGCCTCAGGGCATTTTTTCTGGCTATATACCCAAGCAGAGCTCCACGTGGTCCTGCAGAGGGGTCCTGGCAACAGAGAACTGAAAGAAGCGGCCACTTTCCAGATTTAAGTATTTTTGGCTTTTTATCTGCATTGTCCTCTCTGGCTTTCATTTAACTAGATATAACTGTTTTTGTGTCTATCTGCTGATTTCTGAAGTATCTGCACTTAAAAGTAGCATTTTGGTTGACTCTGGTCGATTAATACTGTTTTTGTTAATTTAACTGCTGAGGCTGCCCACTAAAGTGTGCTAGCCTGTGTAAATCGATTTTACTGTTTGCTTAATTGCATTTCTGTGTGCTTTCCTGAAAAACAAAAACAAAAAAAATACTCCTTGTTTTCCCGCCTTTGCTCAACTAGTTAAGACCAGTATACAGGCTTTGCTGTATTCTGGGCTGTGTGTAGTTCCTGTGTTGGCCATTGCCTTACTTGGATAGAAGGAAGTTTCTGAGCTCACCAGTGGGAGTGGGGAGCCTTGAGCAGCCTATCTGTCCCTGGGGAAGTGACCTCAGCACTTGAGCTGTAAATCATTGGTTGCTTTGGACCATTTCTAGCTCTTTTCAAGTTCCCTGTATAAAAATCCGCCTCAGGGCATTTTATTCTGGCTATATACCCAAGCAGAGCTCCACGTGGTCCTGCAGAGGGTCCTGGCAACAGAGAACTGAAAGAAGCGACCACTTTCCAGATTTAAGTATTTTTGGCTTTTTATCTGCATTGTCCTCTCTGGCTTTCATTTAACTAGATATAACTGTTTTTGTGTCTATCTGCTGATTTCTGAAGTATCTGCACTTAAAAGTAGCATTTTGGTCGACTCTGGTCGATTAATACTGTTTTTTGTTAATTTAACTGCTGAGGCTGCCCACTAAAGTGTGCTAGCCTGTGTAAATCGATTTTACTGTTTGCTTAATTGCATTTCTGTGTGCTTTCCTGAAAAACAAAAAACAAAAAAATACTCCTTGTTTTCCCGCCTTTGCTCGACTAGTTAAGACCAGTATACAGGCTTTGCTGTATTCTGGGCTGTGTGTAGTTCCTGTGTTGGCCATTGCCTTACTTGGATAGAAGGAAGTTTCTGAGCTCACCAGTGGGAGTGGGGAGCCTTGAGCAGCCTATCTGTCCCTGGGGGGAAGTGACCTCAGCACTTGAGCTGTAAATCATTGGTTGCCTTGGACCATTTCTAGCTCTTTTCAAGTTCCCTGTATAAAAATCCGCCTCAGGGCGTTTTTCTGGCTATATACCCAAGCAGAGCTCCACGTGGTCCTGCAGAGGGTCCTGGCAACAGAGAACTGAAAGAAGCGACCACTTTCCAGATTTAAGTATTTTTGGCTTTTTATCTGCATTGTCCTCTCTGGCTTTCATTTAACTAGATATAACTGTTTTGTGTCTATCTGCTGATTTCTGAAGTATCTGCACTTAAAAGTAGCATTTTGGTCGACTCTGGTCGATTAATACTGTTTTTTGTTAATTTAACTGCTGAGGCTGCCCACTAAAGTGTGCTAGCCTGTGTAAATCGATTTTACTGTTTGCTTAATTGCATTTCTGTGTGCTTTCCTGAAAAACAAAAACAAAAAAATACTCCTTGTTTTCCGCCTTTGCTCGACTAGTTAAGACCAGTATACAGGCTTTGCTGTATTCTGGGCTGTGTGTAGTTCCTGTGTTGGCCATTGCCTTACTTGGATAGAAGGAAGTTTCTGAGCTCACCAGTGGGAGTGGGGAGCCTTGAGCAGCCTATCTGTCCCTGGGGAAGTGACCTCAGCACTTGAGCTGTAAATCATTGGTTGCTTTGGACCATTTCTAGCTCTTTTCAAGTTCCCTGTATAAAAATCCGCCTCAGGGCGTTTTTCTGGCTATATACCCAAGCAGAGCTCCACGTGGTCCTGCAGAGGGTCCTGGCAACAGAGAACTGAAAGAAGCGACCACTTTCCAGATTTAAGTATTTTTGGCTTTTTTATCTGCATTGTCCTCTCTGGCTTTCATTTAACTAGATATAACTGTTTTGTGTCTATCTGCTGATTTCTGAAGTATCTGCACTTAAAAGTAGCATTTTGGTCGACTCTGGTCGATTAATACTGTTTTTGTTAATTTAACTGCTGAGGCTGCCCACTAAAGTGTGCTAGCCTGTGTAAATCGATTTTACTGTTTGCTTAATTGCATTTCTGTGTGCTTTCCTGAAAAAACAACAAAAAAAAAAAATACTCTTTGTTTTCCGCCTTTGCTCGACTAGTTAAGACCAGTATACAGGCTTTGCTGTATTCTGGGCTGTGTGTAGTTCCTGTGTTGGCCATTGCCTTACTTGGATAGAAGGAAGTTTCTGAGCTCACCAGTGGGAGTGGGGAGCCTTGAGCAGCCTATCTGTCCCTGGGGGAAGTGACCTCAGCACTTGAGCTGTAAATCATTGGTTGCTTTGGACCATTTCTAGCTCTTTTCAAGTTCCCTGTATAAAAATCCGCCTCAGGGCGTTTTTTCTGGCTATATACCCAAGCAGAGCTCCACGTGGTCCTGCAGAGGGTCCTGGCAACAGAGAACTGAAAGAAGCGACCACTTTCCAGATTTAAGTATTTTTTGGCTTTTTTTATCTGCATTGTCCTCTCTGGCTTTCATTTAACTAGATATAACTGTTTTTGTGTCTATCTGCTGATTTCTGAAGTATCTGCACTTAAAAGTAGCATTTTGGTCGACTCTGGTCGATTAATACTGTTTTGTTAATTTAACTGCTGAGGCTGCCCACTAAAGTGTGCTAGCCTGTGTAAATCGATTTTACTGTTTGCTTAATTGCATTTCTGTGTGCTTTCCTGAAAAAACAAAAAAAAAAAAATACTCCTTGTTTTCCTGCCTTTGCTCGACTAGTTAAGACCAGTATACAGGCTTTGCTGTATTCTGGGCTGTGTGTAGTTCCTGTGTTGGCCATTGCCTTACTTGGATAGAAGGAAGTTTCTGAGCTCACCAGTGGGAGTGGGGAGCCTTGAGCAGCCTATCTGTCCCGGGGGAAGTGACCTCAGCACTTGAGCTGTAAATCATTGGTTGCTTTGGACCATTTCTAGCTCTTTTCAAGTTCCCTGTATAAAAATCCGCCTCAGGGCGTTTTTTCTGGCTATATACCCAAGCAGAGCTCCACGTGGTCCTGCAGAGGGGTCCTGGCAACAGAGAACTGAAAGAAGCGACCACTTTCCAGATTTAAGTATTTTTGGCTTTTTATCTGCATTGTCCTCTCTGGCTTTCATTTAACTAGATATAACTGTTTTTGTGTCTATCTGCTGATTTCTGAAGTATCTGCACTTAAAAGTAGCATTTTGGTCGACTCTGGTCGATTAATACTGTTTTTGTTAATTTAACTGCTGAGGCTGCCCACTAAAGTGTGCTAGCCTGTGTAAATCGATTTTACTGTTTGCTTAATTGCATTTCTGTGTGCTTTCCTGAAAAACAAAAACAAAAAAATACTCCTTGTTTTCCTTGCTTTGCTCGACTAGTTAAGACCAGTATACAGGCTTTGCTGTATTCTGGGCTGTGTGTAGTTCCTGTGTTGGCCATTGCCTTACTTGGATAGAAGGAAGTTTCTGAGCTCACCAGTGGGAGTGGGGAGCCTTGAGCAGCCTATCTGTCCCTGGGGAAGTGACCTCAGCACTTGAGCTGTAAATCATTGGTTGCTTTGGACCATTTCTAGCTCTTTTCAAGTTCCCTGTATAAAAATCCGCCTCAGGGCATTTTTTCTGGCTATATACCCAAGCAGAGCTCCACGTGGTCCTGCAGAGGGTCCTGACAACAGAGAACTGAAAGAAGCGACCACTTTCCAGATTTAAGTATTTTTGGCTTTTTTATCTGCATTGTCCTCTCTGGCTTTCATTTAACTAGATATAACTGTTTTTGTGTCTATCTGCTGATTTCTGAAGTATCTGCACTTAAAAGTAGCATTTTGGTCGACTCTGGTCGATTAATACTGTTTTTTGTTAATTTAACTGCTGAGGCTGCCCACTAAAGTGTGCTAGCCTGTGTAAATCGATTTTACTGTTTGCTTAATTGCATTTCTGTGTGCTTTCCTGAAAAACAAAAACAAAAAAATACTCCTTGTTTTCCCGCCTTTGCTCGACTAGTTAAGACCAGTATACAGGCTTTGCTGTATTCTGGGCTGTGTGTAGTTCCTGTGTTGGCCATTGCCTTACTTGGATAGAAGGAAGTTTCTGAGCTCACCAGTGGGAGTGGGGAGCCTTGAGCAGCCTATCTGTCCCTGGGGAAGTGACCTCAGCACTTGAGCTGTAAATCATTGGTTGCTTTGGACCATTTCTAGCTCTTTTCAAGTTCCCTGTATAAAAATCCGCCTCAGGGCGTTTTTTCTGGCTATATACCCAAGCAGAGCTCCACGTGGTCCTGCAGAGGGGTCCTGGCAACAGAGAACTGAAAGAAGCGACCACTTTCCAGATTTAAGTATTTTTTGGCTTTTTTTATCTGCATTGTCCTCTCTGGCTTTCATTTAACTAGATATAACTGTTTTTGTGTCTATCTGCTGATTTCTGAAGTATCTGCACTTAAAAGTAGCATTTTGGTTGACTCTGGTCGATTAATACTGTTTTTTTGTTAATTTAACTGCTGAGGCTGCCCACTAAAGTGTGCTAGCCTGTGTAAATCGATTTTACTGTTTGCTTAATTGCATTTCTGTGTGCTTTCCTGAAAAAACAAAAAAAAAAAATACTCCTTGTTTTCCCGCCTTTGCTCAACTAGTTAAGACCAGTATACAGGCTTTGCTGTATTCTGGGCTGTGTGTAGTTCCTGTGTTGGCCATTGCCTTACTTGGATAGAAGGAAGTTTCTGAGCTCACCAGTGGGAGTGGGGAGCCTTGAGCAGCCTATCTGTCCCTGGGGGAAGTGACCTCAGCACTTGAGCTGTAAATCATTGGTTGCTTTGGACCATTTCTAGCTCTTTTCAAGTTCCCTGTATAAAAATCCGCCTCAGGGCGTTTTTTCTGGCTATATACCCAAGCAGAGCTCCACGTGGTCCTGCAGAAGGGTCCTGGCAACAGAGAACTGAAAGAAGCGACCACTTTCCAGATTTAAGTATTTTTGGCTTTTTATCTGCATTGTCCTCTCTGGCTTTCATTTAACTAGATATAACTGTTTTTGTGTCTATCTGCTGATTTCTGAAGTATCTGCACTTAAAAGTAGCATTTTGGTCGACTCTGGTCGATTAATACTGTTTTTTTGTTAATTTAACTGCTGAGGCTGCCCACTAAAGTGTGCTAGCCTGTGTAAATCGATTTTACTGTTTGCTTAATTGCATTTCTGTGTGCTTTCTTGAAAAAACAAAACAAAAAAAAATACTCCTTGTTTTCCTGCCTTTGCTCGACTAGTTAAGACCAGTATACAGGCTTTGCTGTATTCTGGGCTGTGTGTAGTTCCTGTGTTGGCCATTGCCTTACTTGGATAGAAGGAAGTTTCTGAGCTCACCAGTGGGAGTGGGGAGCCTTGAGCAGCCTATCTGTCCCTGGGGGAAGTGACCTCAGCACTTGAGCTGTAAATCATTGGTTGCTTTGGACCATTTCTAGCTCTTTTCAAGTTCCCTGTATAAAAATCCGCCTCAGGGCGTCTTTTCTGGCTATATACCCAAGCAGAGCTCCACGTGGTCCTGCAGAAGGGTCCTGGCAACAGAGAACTGAAAGAAGCGACCACTTTCCAGATTTAAGTATTTTTTGGATTTTTTTATCTGCATTGTCCTCTCTGGCTTTCATTTAACTAGATATAACTGTTTTTGTGTCTATCTGCTGATTTCTGAAGTATCTGCACTTAAAAGTAGCATTTTGGTCGACTCTGGTCGATTAATACTGTTTTTTTGTTAATTTAACTGCTGAGGCTGCCCACTAAAGTGTGCTAGCCTGTGTAAATCGATTTTACTGTTTGCTTAATTGCATTTCTGTGTGCTTTCCTGAAAAACAAAAACAAAAAAATACTCCTTGTTTCCCGCCTTTGCTCGACTAGTTAAGACCAGTATACAGGCTTTGCTGTATTCTGGGCTGTGTGTAGTTCCTGTGTTGGCCATTGCCTTTCTTGGATTGAAGGAAGTTTCTGAGCTCACCAGTGGGAGTGGGGAGCCTTGAGCAGCCTATCTGTCCCTGGGGGAAGTGACCTCAGCACTTGAGCTGTAAATCATTGGTTGCTTTGGACTATTTCTAGCTCTTTTCAAGTTCCCTGTATAAAAATCCGCCTCAGGGCGTTTTTTTCTGGCTATATACCCAAGCAGAGCTCCACGTGGTCCTGCAGAGGGGTCCTGACAACAGAGAACTGAAAGAAGCGACCACTTTCCAGATTTAAGTATCTTTTGGCTTTTTTATCTGCATTGTCCTCTCTGGCTTTCATTTAACTAGATATAACTGTTTTTGTGTCTATCTGCTGATTTCTGAAGTATCTGCACTTAAAAGTAGCATTTTGGTCGACTCTGGTCGATTAATACTGTTTTTTTGTTAATTTAACTGCTGAGGCTGCCCACTAAAGTGTGCTAGCCTGTGTAAATCGATTTTACTGTTTGCTTAATTGCATTTCTGTGTGCTTTCCTGAAAAAACAAAAAACAAAAAAAAATACTCCTTGTTTTCCTTGCTTTGCTCGACTAGTTAAGACCAGTATACAGGCTTTGCTGTATTATGGGCTGTGTGTAGTTCCTGTGTTGGCCATTGCCTTACTTGGATAGAAGGAAGTTTCTGAGCTCACCAGTGGGAGTGGGGAGCCTTGAGCAGCCTATCTGTCCCTGGGGGAAGTGACCTCAGCACTTGAGCTGTAAATCATTGGTTGCTTTGGACTATTTCTAGCTCTTTTCAAGTTCCCTGTATAAAAATCCGCCTCAGGGCGTTTTTTTCTGGCTATATACCCAAGCAGAGCTCCACGTGGTCCTGCAGAGGGGTCCTGACAACAGAGAACTGAAAGAAGCGACCACTTTCCAGATTTAAGTATTTTTTGGCTTTTTTATCTGCATTGTCCTCTCTGGCTTTCATTTAACTAGATATAACTGTTTTTGTGTCTATCTGCTGATTTCTGAAGTATCTGCACTTAAAAGTATCATTTTGGTTGACTCTGGTCGATTAATACTGTTTTTCTGTTAATTTAACTGCTGAGGCTGCCCACTAAAGTGTGCTAGCCTGTGTAAATCGATTTTACTGTTTGCTTAATTGCATTTCTGTGTGCTTTCCTGAAAAAACAAAAAACAAAAAAAAATACTCCTTGTTTTCCCGCTTTTGCTCGACTAGTTAAGACCAGTATACAGGCTTTGCTGTATTCTGGGCTGTGTGTAGTTCCTGTGTTGGCCATTGCCTTACTTGGATAGAAGGAAGTTTCTGAGCTCACCAGTGGGAGTGGGGAGCCTTGAGCAGCCTATCTGTCCCTGGGGGAAGTGACCTCAGCACTTGAGCTGTAAATCATTGGTTGCTTTGGACCATTTCTAGCTCTTTTCAAGTTCCCTGTATAAAAATCCGCCTCAGGGCATTTTTTTCTGGCTATATACCCAAGCAGAGCTCCACGTGGTCCTGCAGAGGGGTCCTGGCAACAGAGAACTGAAAGAAGCGACCACTTTCCAGATTTAAGTATTTTTTGGCTTTTTTTATCTGTATTGTCCTCTCTGGCTTTCATTTAACTAGATATAACTGTTTTTGTGTCTATCTGCTGATTTCTGAAGTATCTGCACTTAAAAGTAGCATTTTGGCTGACTCTGGTCGATTAATACTGTTTTTTTGTTAATTTAACTGCTGAGGCTGCCCACTAAAGTGTGCTAGCCTGTGTAAATCGATTTTACTGTTTGCTTAATTGCATTTCTGTGTGCTTTCCTGAAAAACAAAAACAAAAAAATACTCCTTGTTTTCCCGCCTTTGCTCGACTAGTTAAGACCAGTATACAGGCTTTGCTGTATTCTGGGCTGTGTGTAGTTCCTGTGTTGGCCATTGCCTTACTTGGATAGAAGGAAGTTTCTGAGCTCACCAGTGGGAGTGGGGAGCCTTGAGCAGCCTATCTGTCCCTGGGGGAAGTGACCTCAGCACTTGAGCTGTAAATCATTGGTTGCTTTGGACCATTTCTAGCTCTTTTCAAGTTCCCTGTATAAAAATCCGCCTCAGGGCGTTTTTGCGCGGTTGGGCGCATAGCGCAGCAGCGGTTATACAGGTTTAAACTATTTCTGGCTCCGCCAAGTCTGCTCTTCAATTTTTCCCTTAGAAGCTCTACTCAGTCTATTTAGCTGTATATATTAGCACTTGTTTTCGGAACTTTTATCCTTAGCAAGCACTCATAATAAAATAAGCACTCTTATCCTAAAATAAGCACTACAGGCATCCACTACCCCCTGTGAATACCCACTTCCCTTAAAGGCACAGCACTCCTTATAATATTCTAGTATGTTGAGTGGTAGACCACTAGCATCCTCTCTTGTTCAGCTGGTTAATCTGGGAATCTTAAGACAATGTTACAATTGTCTCATGTACACAGACAACCCTCTCCTCCTTCCTACTAACACATATACTTGTGAGAGATGCAACTATATAGCCAGACTGGAGGCTGAACTCTCTCAACTCAGGACTAGCAAGACCAGACAGGAGGAGAAGGTACCCACACCCGAAGCAAAACCGGTCACACATAAAACCACCACTACTACAAACCAAACACATAAGAACACAAAGACATACTCGGAGGCTCTTATAAAAAACTTACCAAAACAACAGAGGCCTCCAAAGCAGACACCCAGAAATACACCCCACAAACGCAACACCTACAACACATACTTCAAGCAACAGGTGTGTCACACAATCACAGCCCCTAAGGCAAAACACTATGCCAGAGACATTAGTAATAGGTGACTCTATAGTCAGACACACCGACGTTCCACTTACCAGGCTGAATAAGGAGAGGGTAACGGTGAGCTGCCTATTGGGAGCAAGGATCCGCCACATTACACACGCACTCAGGTCACTCCAAAGCAAGTACAAGTATGATGCCGTCATTGTCCATGCTGGTGTGAATGACCTGAGACGTACCTCCTTGGACTACATGAAAAGAGACATTGAGGAGCTCTCCGATTATGTAGCCCAGACTGGTATGACCCTGAACCTGAGCAGCATCCTGCCTTCACCAAGAATGATGCCTCAATACAAAGACAAAATGATCAGTTTTAACAATTGGCTTAATCACTGGTGTCATTCTAGGGGGATCCAATGTCTGTCAGCCTGGGATGACATGCTGGATAGGCCACGTTGCCGCAAGGGATGGCTTGCACCTGTCACCACTGGGCTTCGGATACTGGCCAAGGCTCTTGCCACCCCATAGTGCCTTTTTAGGCAATGCTCAAAAGACAAATCAACCTCCATAAAAACAAAAATGGAAAAAATTAAGGGTAATGCTGCTCAACGCCAGAAGTCTAAATCTCAAGATGCAGGCACTCGAAGCACTTCTCAGTATGGAGACCATTGATGTCTGTGCAGTAACTGAAACCTGGTTCAGGGCTCCTGAGAGCACTCCAGCGCTACCAGGCTATACCTCATATCATGCGTTTGACCACAAGTTCCAGGCGAACCACAAAGGAGGGAGTGTCCATTTTCATAAAGGACACCTACACCTCTCGATTGGTGGCTACCCATGAAGCATCAGAAACCATACAAGTTTTACTCACCATAGGCAAAACTGCCATACAACTGGTCGCATGTTATAGAACACCCTCCCAATCCCAGGAATCCCATCAAGCATTCCTGAAAACACTGGAGGATATGAATGTCACACCAAACACCATCATATTGGGTGACTTCAACTACCCCAACATAGACTGGGCCCACTATTCTAGCCCTAACACCCTAGCCCAAAGATTCCTGGAATTCATTAACTCAAATGCTATGGAGCAACTGGTCACTTCTTCTACGAGGAGAGATAATATACTTGACCTGATTATCACAAACATGGGGCCCAAATGCTCCGCACTGGATATAAACCCCTCACTAGTAAGATCTGATCATAAACTGATCACGTTGGATGTACATATCCCACCCCCCCCCAGAACAAAAGACTACAGTGAAAAACTTTTCAAAAGCTGACTTTGCGCTCCTTAAGTCAGAAATGATATCCTTTAAGCCTACTGGGTTAATGGAAACCACATCCCAAAATGCTGAATCCTTCACAAAAGCCTTCTACGGACATCTCCAAGAATGCATGGATCAAGCAATCCCAACTAAAACCAAGACCCTCTCCACAAAGGGAAAACGCCCAGTTTGGTGGACCCCGGCTATAAACAAACTGTACAACAAAAGAAGGAAGCTACTGCAGGACAAAGCCAAATCCCACAAAGGAAAGGCTTCCCTGATCAGCACAAGTAAAAAACTATGTTCTCTCATAAAAACATCTAAAGCAAACTTTGAGAAAAAGATTGCCAAGGATACCAAAGACAATCACAAGGCCTTCTTCAATTATGTCAGAACCTTGGGAGGAAATTCTCAGATATGCTCTGAGTTAGTACACAACGACAAAAAATTCACTGACCCTACCGACATTGCCAATATTCTGACAGATAGGTTCAGTGCAAATTTCTCCCCTCCCTCACCCCCTAAAGATGAAGTAATTATCCCTGCTGAATGTAACCTACCTGTCATCACAGACATACAGGTGAAATCAGCACTCAACAAAGCAAAAAACACAGCATCTATGGGACCCGATGGTATCCCCGGTTGCGTGTTACGTGAACTTCAAGATGAACTAAACCCGCACCTAAGAATGCTATTCAATCTTAGCCTCACTACAGGATATGTACCTGAACACTGGCACACAGCAACAGTGGTCCCACTCCACAAAGGGGGAAATTCTACTGACCCTGGTAACTACCGCCCCATAAGTCTGACCAGCCTGGTCTGTAAGGCTATGGAAAGAATCATCATGGAACTCATAAATGGCGACATTGGGGATCTGCAGACCCTTGATCCCACCCAGTTCGGTTTTGTAAAAGGCAGATCCTGCCTCTTAAACCTGGTTGACTTCTTGAGACAGTCACTAGTGCCATCGACGAGGGCAAGGCTGTCCACACTGCCTACTTGGACTTGGCTAAAGCCTTTGACACGATACCACACTCTGGCATCATAGACAAGCTCAGCAGCCTAAATGTAAATCCATATGTCACAAGATGGGTAGCAAACTGGCTAAAAACAGAACCCATAAGGTCAAAATTGCTGGAGCCATGTCAGACTCAAAACCAGTCACGAGTGGTGTCCCACAGGGCTCAGTCTTGGGACCACTCTTATTCGGCATTTACTTCTCAGATGTGAAAGCAAATATGGGAGGATTATGGCTGACAAAGTTTGCAGATGACTGCAAACTGGGTGCCATAGTTGATTCACCTGCTGACACACACATCCTACAGAAAGGTCTCACTGAAACGGACAACTGGTGCGGAATCATGGCCTCAAACTTAACGCCAAAAATGTATAGTCATCCCTTTGGGAAAAACAAAGTACCCACAAATTATCACGTAGACAATAACCCACTGAATACGGAAGAAGTAATCAGAGACCTGGGGACTCAAGTCGATAGTGACCTCTCCTTTGACAACCATGTTGCCAAAGTGGTCAGAAAGACATTCTACCTTGCCCATCTCATCATGAAGGGATTCTCATCCAGATCAAAGGAGGTCATTGTACCTCTATATTCCTCCCTTGTCAGGCCCATGATTGAATATAATGCTCCATTTGGGATGTATCTCACCCGGCACATGCAACAACTGGAAAGACCCCAGAAGTACCTCACCAAGAGGATCATAGGTCTCAAACATGTGCCTTATCCAGCTAGATTAAAGAAACTCCAGCTCTATTCAGTAGCATACCGCCTGCTCAGAGGTGATTTGTGCCTAACATATAGGGCCATGTCCAACCAAGAACTGATGGACATGCTCCATCTCAAAAATCCAAATCCACCAGAACCACGAGCTAAAGATTTCAACCTCTGCACAAATATGAATAGGACATGCTGGAGGGATAGATTCATAACACAGAGGTTACCCATACTCTGGAACAAAATCCCAGTTCATGTGAGACAGAGCCCTTCATTGGCACTGTTCAAGAAAAATTTCGATGCATGGATGGGAGATCGCAAGTTTACCCCGGGAGTCACCTCAGTGTCACTACTAGACAGAGGTATAGTTTACTAAATAATGGGGTCCCACATGTGTCACTACTAGAGAGGCACAACTATATAATACGGGGTGGCGGAAGCCACATCACTGTTGGCTAGGCTTATAAATGCCCCCGGGCAGATAGCCTAGTACACTACTATGAAACTATGAAACTATATGATAGAGAGTAATCTTGTGAGTACAGTATTGTCAGCATATGGGGATGCCCGTGAGTTGGAGGGAATTTATTTATGAAGAGGGTAAATAGGAGTGGTAGGAGTTGTCCTAGCATGCATCCTTGGGGAACTACAGAATGAACTGTGTATGCAAAGGACAAATCTCTGACCTACTTTGTCTGCAAATGATCTGTTGGGGTGATAGCTTGCTCCAGTATTATAAAGGTATATGCTCTGACTACAGCCCAAGCAACTGGAACTGGAGGTTAGATATTGGCTTGGGTGCCTGACAGTGCAGGCAGTGAGGACAGTTGGGCATATCCTGGGTTTGAAATGGGGGTGAACATATTCAGGGCACTCTGTCATAGTTTAATTTCCCCTAGTGAAGACCAGGGCAAGAATTGTGAGATACTGCCTGAGGGTGGCTGGGGCATCCTTTTGATGTCAGCCTCTTGCAGATGTGAGGAATGATACAAGACTAATGCCTGTTGCATGCCACACTCTCAGGGTTTTACTGGGCACATAGGAAGGTGGGGCATAAGTAGTAAATACTCCAAGCAGCAGTGTGATATTACCCAGTGTTCTCAGTCAACTTGTCAGCCCTAGACATGAGTTGGCTAACATCAGGGAGGCTAAGCAGGTCTAGTAGACACAGTGGATGAGGAGGGGAACTGGGGTACAGTTGATGGTCGAAGGAGCAAAAAAAGAAATCTGTTGAGGAGATTTTTTTTAAAAGGAAAAAAATGAATTTGTGGAAGGCCCAAAGTTGAAATAGTACAGGGAGTTTAGATTAACAGAGTGCTTATCAGAATAGGCTGGCTGAAGAAAGTAGAAGCTGAGTAAAGATAGGGCAGTTAAAGTGCTTCTTCCTCTGGTGAATACATGCTGTTGGACCAAGAGCAGACTGTATTTGTAAAGGTAGTTAGTTGTCTGATCATAGATTGCCTTTTCCAGTAATTTGCATAGATGTGAGAACAGAGCGCTAGGTCATAGTCATATGGGTTTGCTGTTGAGTTAATCTTTGTGATTGTGATTATCATGGCCATGTTCCATTTTGAAGAGATGGATTGTTCTCTTAGGAGCAGATTAAGTCTTTGACAGTCTTAAGGCAAGTTCTGTGGTATGTGTGGAGTGGTGAAGCTCTAACTATGACCCAGATGAACCAAGTTTAAGTGGTGGTCTGGTGCCGTAAAAGCTGGTGATGGAGGTAGGAGTATGAGCAACCAGTGGGGAGGGTGATATAGTTTCAACCAGCCAATCATCACCATACAACTGGAGGACTGCATCAAACTGATAATGGCCAGGACCAGGGATATGGGCATCGCCATCCCTTACATCCTCATTAGCATGTAGCTGGAAGCATTTCACATAAGTCATGGGTAGAAAAGGCATTGTGGTGGTGTGGGTGCTCACATCAAACACCTGAGGTGAGTTAGAACCTTATTTGAAATGCCTAACTATCCACATTATTGAGAGCATACTGTGGTCTCAAGGGTGGATTGGAGAAGTGGCAGCAACAAGAGAGGGCTAAGCCATTTGTCAAGCTTTACAGCCACAGTGGAGGGCTGATGGTGATATTGAATTTTTTCCTTTGGACCTACAGGCTGCCAGTTAAGATGATCTATGTCATGAGGCTAGAAATCCATTTAGTGGGCAATAGTTTGCTTGAAATCATGATGGTCTGCAGACAGTTAGGGTAAAGCAGAGATGTATATGTTATATACATATACATAGGTAAAGCATACAAAGATGTATATGTTGCAGCAAGTGTAATGGTCTGGAGATATTCTTTGTGTAGCTTATTTACAGTGCAAAAGTCAAATTAAAGTTAATTTTCAACTTAAAATAAGCATATTTCTATTTACCATTGTGAAGATATGTGAAGGATGCCAGCATAACTAGATAAAGTGAGTCTGCTAGTTCATGTTTTAAGTTGTTTAAAAGGCAACCTGGGATGTTGTCTGGTCCCATTGATGCTGCATTTTTGGCCTTGGAGAGCACTGACATGACCTATTCTCTTGAGATAATAGGCTGAGGAATGGTGGCAGGTATACTTTGGGGGATGACTACAGGGGGACGGGGGACGGGGGGGGGGGCGCGAAGTTTGCCCTAAATTTGTCAACTCTAACCAACATAGTTTGAATTTCTACATATGTTATTGGAAACTCCATCATGTCTCTGTGAATATATAATTTCAAGTGTCCTCTTCTTTTGCTTATGTTTTAGAGACATATGGTTCTGTTAAAAGTGTGACCATGCTCCTAAAATCTAATAGCCCGTTAAACTCCTTTCCATCCTCCAATGTCATACATTTGGTTAACGTGGAAGTGGCACAGACACAATATGCTGATTTTTCTGTTCTAGCAGTTACTTTATCACACTCCATTGGCGTATTTTTATTATCAGCATCTTGGTTAGAAATCACATTTTTTAAGAGGCACAGCATGTACATTTTCAATCTCAAGATGGTTAAAAATAATATCTGCCCCCTTGTGCTCACAAACATCTACACATTTTTAGTTATTAGTTTAGGCTGCTCAGTTTAAAACAGTATTTCATTAATTAGTAACCTTTCAATTTACACAACCAATTTATTGGTACTCTTAGGGTCACTCTGAAGACCCAATTTACATGCATTACTTAAGTGGCCTATAGAATTTATCAATTAATAAAATATGTATCATTTTATATTTATTGTTCACTTTTAGTTCTAACTATAAACTTAAACATGGTTTAGATTAGGCATTTGTGCTTTTATTGCTTTACTTGAATTAAATGTTCAGATATGAAATTTCTTTGGGTGTTTTTCAGAAGACGCAACAGCCCAAGATAGTAATACTTTCTTTCTTTCTTTCTTTCTTTCTTTCTTTCTTTCTTTCTTTTTTTGAGTCCACATAATTAGTACCTTCCGTGTCCATGTATCATTGGAGTGCTTCCCCTACAAACTGAGAAGACAACATTTTAGCCCTGTCAGACTGAGCTCAATTTTCTTGGGTGGCATTTCTCTCAAAAGCAATAAGGTATGCTTTAATTACTTCATCCCTTCACCTTGTCTTTAGTGGCAGGTGGTCTTTGGTGTGGTCAATACAGTGGCCATCACAGTCATTTGTTAATGAAGAATTACAATCCACTCTTAAAGAGTTGTTTTGTATTGATCCATATTTGTGTTCATCTGCTGAAGACTGTCTGTGAGCTTCTCTGTGTTTTACAAAATATTGTAGTTCATTCACAAAAAAAAAAAAATAGCTCTCTCACTCTCTCTCATTTTGTTTATGCACAGTAATTAATTCAAAATGTTTATGCAGTTGTAGACACATACCTCTCAACTGTATAGATTTTCACAGAATGCCCAGATTTTTGCCTCATATTTTTAGTACATTTTTCATAAAGACATTTGAGTTTTAGACTTCATACCATTCAGAAAATTAATGCTAATGCAGATCCTGTTATTCTATCATCTTTCTAAGTTTGTAAGAGCGATATTTAAAAATTGTCCCTTTTTTGGCCCTTTGTCCCACTTTTATTCATGGCTTTGTCCAGATTTCTTGCTCTAAGAGGTTAAGAGGTATGATAGACTGCAATGTAGAAGTGGAAAGAACAGCATAATTTGGTGTGTATCAACCATAACGTTAATGCTGAAATAAGCAGTGTACCAGCTGTAATTCACCAAAGAAAGCCTTATTCTTTAGGTGCAGTTTATTTATGGTACAAAAGTACAATTATGTAAGTTGCACTTACTATAACAATAAATGCTGGAATGATCACTGCAGGAGTAGCCATAGCTATATGGGTTATATCTTGCCAAGGATATAACAGCTGGCCAGCTTCCAAAGCTTCAGGGCACCTTCCACACACCCAAACCATCAGTCAGCTTGAGCTGAGCTGACTGAAGTACAAGTCTGGGCATGAAGCAGTTTTCCTGCCAGCAGAGAGAGGGAAACTGAGCCCTGAAAGGACAATGCTAGAAACAGCAAAAAATAAAAGTCCACACCCTGGCATAAAAAAACAAGGGGAATGGAGGGAGGGAGTAACTATTGCAGCGGTGATCATTTGAACATCTTCTGTTATGGTACATTCAACTTATACTACAGTACTATGTTCATCATATTGATCACTGCTGCAGTAACCTTAGTTATATGGGTAGTTTACCACAGCTAACTACATTTGGGAGATGGAAGGAGAAGAGTCCAGGAACCCCTGGAGAATGGTCCTAGCAAAGCTTGATCTGGACCTAGAGAAGGAATCAAGTTTATAGTATTTTGTAAAAGTATGTACAGAGGACCAAGTGGCACCTTCTAGAATACTTCTAGAATCCAAACCTTTCCAAACAGACCTAGATGAAGCCAAGGCCCTGGTAGAGTGGGCCTTGACTGTGCCTGGAATAGATTTGTTATGATGATTATCGCAAAAAGTAATAGCCTCAGACAACCTTTTGGAAATAGTTTGGTTGACACGTTATCCCTTCCTTTTACCTTCACGAGAAATTAACAATCAGTCTGAAGATCTGAAAGATTTAGTTCTATCAAGATAGCACCTGAAAAGCCTGTGGCCATTTGAGATATGGAGTATTATTTCTCCTTCATTTTTAGGTTCAAGAAAGAAAATGGGGAGATGGATAGTTTAGTTCAAAGTAAACTCACACTTTAGGCATAAATGAAAGATTAGTTTTCAAAGAAACCCTACTCCTATGGAAAATAAGAGAGGCTTGACTAAACATAAGAGTTTGCAACATAGATACACTTCTTGTAGATGTCAGAGCAATCAGAAAAAAATGTTTTCCATGTCAAGGGTCTCAAGTGAGTCAGATTAGCTGGTTCAAATGGAGCAATTGTTAGCTTCTCTAACACAATATTAAGATCCCAAGGAAGGGCCATTTGTATTATTCTTGAGGCCTCTTATGAAAAACCCCTTTCAAAAACATTTTGACATGAGAATGTATTGAAAGAGGAATATCCATGGGCAGACATGTTGAAATGGCCAATAAATGAATCTTGTTAGAGGAGTAAAAAAACCCATAAAAAGGCTCACAAATATTAAACAGAGAACATCTAGCCCTGAACAGGTGCTGTTTGTTGGCACCAACCAGAAAACATTTTCCATTTGCTGCTATATGACTTTTTTTAGTAGCAGGGGTTTTTGCCTCCATTAGTACTGGCTGCATGTCCCCAGTAAACAGGTTCCTAAAAGGAACTAAGACCCTATCACCCAGGCAGTCAGCTGAAGGTGACTTACAACACAAATAATAGAAAAATAAGAAAACCACTGCTCGTGGTAAAGAAAAAGCACTCACTTTAATGTTTCCACACTATTAAAACATACAATAAATTAACATACAAAATTCACACACTAAGCGTTTTCGCCTGATAAAATACTAAGGCATCATCAGAGTCAGCTGAAGGTGATTGATGTTGGGGTGTATCAAACACCCCTGTTCTTGTGTGAGTAGATCCAGTCTCTGAGGAAGCTTGTGGTAATTGCCCCAGGCCATTTCCAAAAGAAGGGAGAACAACAGTTGCCTGGGCTAGAAGGGAGTCATCACAATGATCTTAGGGGATTCCTTTTGAATCTTCAGAAGTACCCTGGATATTAGTGGAAAGGGTGGAAAAGCATACAGGAACACTCCTGTCCAAAGAAAAGAAAAGGCATCTGTCTTCTAGGTCTTCTTACATGGAGTTCTGGAACAGAATCTTGCCAGTTGATTGTTTAGGGAGGAGTCAAAGAGGTCTACTTGAAGAACTCCCCACAGATGAATCAAATCTTGGAAGACCCCCTGATCTAGTTTCCATTCATGAGGGTCTGTCCTAGTTCTAATCAGCTTGCCTTCTACACAGTTTTGCTGTGACAGAATGTAAGATGCCTGTAGAATTTATTTATTTAACATTAGTTTACCATGAAAGTCCGACTTGGAATGAGAATTTTCAGCAGAGGCCAGGGAGAAATGCTCCAGGCACATATGTTAGTAACATGAGAGGAAACTGGAGCACCTGGAGGAAACCCATACAAATGCAGGGAGGACATGCAGACTCTGCACAGAAGGCATCCCAGCTGAGAATTGAACCAGAGAACCTCTTGCTGTGAGGCGACAATGCAAACTGCTGCAACACTGAGCTGTCCATGCAATTACAATTACATTATGCTGTGAACCTCATCTCAAGCTAACATGGCTAATCTGCAAAGGGGGTATGACCTGTTTCCCCCTTGCCTGTTGATGTACCACCTCACTGTGGCATTGTCTGTAACCACATGAAGAGGTCCCAGGGACCAAAGATGTTTCAGAGAGTTGAGTGCCTTGATCAGGGCAAGCATCTCCTTGATATTTATGTGCTTGTACCTGTCCTTGGTGTCTGACACGCCCTACACTTTTTCTGTCCTGAAATTGCTCCCTAAGAAAAGCCTGAAGTGCTTGTGGTGACTGGCTGCTTTGGAGCAGGGAGGGAGAAGGAGGCCAGGATTTAAGGATATCTGCTGTCTCCACCAAAAGATTTCTCTTCTGTCAAACCCCAGCACTTGGATTTGAAAAGATAAATGGTGTCAATGCTGGAACCAAAAAGATTATAGATACCACTGTGTTTTTCTCATGTAGACTCTTCCTAGGGGTATCATGAGAATCATGGATGTGATGAGATCCAAAATTCTGAGGTATTCTCTTGGAGTGACTGAGGTCTGTGCAGAAAACATTAGAAATATATCTACATAAAGGTGTATTTTTCCAGTGGAAGAAAAGCTGTTTGAACTGAGATGACTAGTTGACATCCCAGGAACACAACTGTGTGTGAGGGAGTCAAGAAAGTCTTTTGAATGTTCTCTTGGAATCCTAGCTTGTGTAACAGATCTCTCATCTAGAGAGAGAGAGAGCGAGAGAGATTCTTGATACTTTGAAAAAGGCTCAGAAAAGATATGTAAGTCATCTAAATATGGAAAAATGTGAATACCTTGTGGCCTAAAATGAGCTACAACTGGAGCTATATACTTTGTGAGCATTCTTGGCAGAGTGGAAAGGTAAGTTCAAAAGATAAGGCAGAGAACTGATAATGTGTTCCAGACACATAAACCCTTAAGAAGCATCTGAAGTTTGGAAGAATGAGGATGTGATGATAAGCATCTTTTAAGTCTAGTGTTACCAGGAAACTTGAAAGAGAAATAAGAAATAACAGTTTGTGAAGTGACATCATTTTGAATTTGGGTACTATTACCAACATATTTAGGAAAGAAAGATCCAGAACTGGTCTCCAATCATTGTCCAAACAAACAAACAAACAAACAAACAAACAAACAAACAAACAAACAAACAAACAAACAAACAAAGCAAATATTTGTCTGAAAACAATCTGTTGTCAAAGTGAATAATGAGAATTCAGACTTTCTTGAAGAAAAAAGGGGCAAGGTTGGGAGGGGGTCACAAAGGTCTCTTGAATAGTCATCCACACTTGTTGGACTGTGTTTGGTTTTGGGAAGGTCAAGACTTCTTTATGGAACCCCCTTGCCATTTCTAATTAAATGTCTGTTTACCTGAATTTTGCTGAGACTGTTTATTTTATATTTTTTTCCAAACTGGATAGGAAATCCCTTGGACAATTTGGAAAATCTTAGAGATTCCCTGGATCAGCTTTCCCCTTTCATCACACTTTTTGATCACCTCTGCAACAGAGGGGCCAAACACTAAATGTTTATCCAATGGAGAATTTAAAATCTCTTTTTAACATCATCTGGGAGGTTCTGAGAATGCAACTCTTCAGACCTCCTTTAAACAGTACCAGTGGCCATAGACCAGAAAGAAGTATCTACAGAGTCATATACATGCTATAAACAGTGAGTAGTGACCTGTGCAGTAGAAGAAACTATGCTATATAAAGTAGACTTTTCTTTACAAGAAGAAACTGAAGGTAAAATATTCCTCATACTTTCACAATTTATCAGAACAAACTTTAACCTATGAGCCTGCCAATTCAAAATTCTGAATTTACACAAGTATACACCTTTTCCCCATACTTATTTATAATTTTCCCATCCTTATTAGAAAGAGTAGGATTAGAATTAAGTAGATGCTTAGCAGCAGTGGGATCAACCAGAGCTATAGCTGCTGGGTAAGGTTTGGGAATAGTGTATAAAAATTTAAAAGACTGAGAAAATTGATTAATCCTATCTACCTTTTTAGGGGAAGCTGGCTGACTGTCAAGAAAATTACAGGCAGTAACACACATCAATAAAGCAAACAGAGGAGGAGGAATGGGTGTGGGTCATGGAAAATCCATCTGTAACAACTCATAGTATTTTCTGAGGGACTACTCCTTGAGTAGTACCACAGGTGTTCTGGAGATACTTCTTGTATTTCTACAGCTTTGTCTGATCAGGATTTACCAAGAGTCTCTATTCTTGACCTCTAAATCCCTCATTGAGAGGCAAATGTCCCTGTAATTGTGAGCTTCCAGTCATTCTTTTTACGACCTTTCTCCAGATGATTCACATTAGGCTATACTACTGCAGTTTTTCACTACTATAACATGCTGATTATATGTGCAATCATATAGGTTCATAGGTTGGTACTAGGCTATCGGCCCTAAGGCCTATGCAAGCCTAGCCATAACAATTCCCTGGAAATTTCTTCCCACAATATTTACTTCTCTGGGCCCCTGTCTAACAGGGCGACTGACATGATCCCCGGGGTGAATTTCCTATCTCCCATCCAATCATCAAGGTTCCTTTTGAAGAGGGCCAATGAGGCGCTCTGCTTGACATGTATGGGCAGTCTATTCCAGAGTATGGGGAGTCTCTGGGTCAGGAACCTATCCCTCCAGCATGTTTTGTTCATTGTGATGATAAGGTTTAGATCCCTGGAGCGTGTGGCTCTGAGGGATTGGGATTTCTTTAAGTGGAGCATGTCCAACAGCTCAGGGTTTGACATGGCATTGTATGTTAAGCAGAGATCGCCTCTGAGTAGACGATATGCCACAGAGTATAGCTGGAGTTTTTTTAGACGGTCAGCATATGGCATCTGCTTTAGGCCTGTGATTCTTTTAGTGAGGTATTTCTGTGGCCTTTCCAGCTGTTGCAGATGTCTTGTGAGGTACATACCAAATGGGGCATTATACTCTATAATGGGTCTAATGAGGGATGAGTACAGTGGGACAATGACCTCTTTTTTTCTGGATGAAAAGCCCTTAGTGATGAGGTGTGCCACATAGAAGGATTTCCTGACTGTTGTCGCAATGTGGTTATCGAAAGTGAGACCACTGTCCACTTGTATCCATAAGTCTCTCATCACACTTTCGATGTTTAGTGTCCTGCCACCTATGTGGTAGTTCATGGGTACATGTGTTTTTCCAAAGGGGATAACTATACATTTCTTGGCATTATGCTTGAGCCCATGGCTCTGCCACCAGGCATCTGTTTCTGTAAGGCCCTTTTGTAGAATATCCACATCATTTGGGGATTCAATAAAGGCTCCCAGTTTGCAGTCATCTGCAAACTTTGTTAGACAGAGTCCCTTAGTATTGGCTTGTACTTCAGAGAAGTAGATGCCAAACAAGAGTGGTCCCAGGACTGAACCCTGAGGTACTCCACTTGTCACTTGTCTGGAGCTGAATTTGGAGTCTGCTATTTTTACAGTCTGGGTTCTGTCAGTAAGCTAGTTGGCAACACATCGAATGACGTAGGGATTTATGCCCAGCTTAGTAAGTTTATCTATGATTCCAGAGTGGGGGATGGTGTTGAAGGCCTTGGTGAGGTCCAGATAGGCTGTGTGGGCCGCCTTACCCTCGTCCACAGCTCTGGAGACTGATTTGAAGAAGTCAGTCAGATTCAGGAGACAAGATCGGCCCTTCACAAACCCAAACTGGCTGGGTCCAGTGTTTGAAGGTTGCCAATGTCTTTGTTTAAAAGTTCCATGATAATGCGTTCCATGCCCTTGCAGATCAGGCTTGTCAGACTGATGGGATGGTAGTTCCCAGGATCCAAGGCGGATCCTTCCTTGTGGAGCGGGATAACTGTAGCTGTGCGCCACTCAATGGGCCTGAGGTGAGGTTATGATTAAACAGGACACTTAGGTGGGGTGCCAGTTCATTTTGTAGTTCATGTAGTACACAGCCTGGGATGTCATCTGGTCCCATGGATGCTGTATTCGTAGCTTTGGAGAGTGCTGTTTCTACCTGTGTGGCTGTGGTTATCGGAATTTGGCAATCTTTTGGTATTGAGATGGGCCCTTTAGGGGGTGAGAGGGGGGTGAATTTGGCACTAAATCAATCTGCCAGGATATTGGCAATATCCGTGGGATCAGTATATTTAATGCCATTCTGTTGTAGCTCTGAGCAGATCTGAGCATTGCCATTTAGATTCTTGACATAACTATAGAATGCCTTGTGGTTGTCTTTGGAATCTTTGGCAATTTTATTTTCATAACTAGCTTTTGAGGATTTTATGAGGGATCTCAGCTTCTTACTGAGGCTGGTGAGGGAGTTTTTTGCATCCTGGGATTTTCATCTTTTCTGCAACAGTTTCGTCCTTCTGTTGTATAGTTTGTTTATAGCAGGGGACCACCAGATTGGCTTCCTTTTTTTGGAGACGATCATCTTGGTTCTATTTGGGATGGCACGATTCATGCACGAGTGGATGTGCTCGTACAGTTTCTTAGTGTAAGATTCTGCAGTCGAACTTCCAGATCCCGTCTGCGTGGGTGTTGTGAAGTTTGTCACTTCTGACTTCAGTAGCATGAAGTTGGCTTTGGAGATGTTTTTTAAAGAGGTTTCCTTACTTATATATATATATATATATATATATATATATATATATATATATATATATATATATATATATATATATATATATATATACATATATATATATATATATACAGTGCATGAAACTCGCTGATTTTGATCCAATATTTGTAAAAAGACAAACCAGTTAAGCACCAGAATAGCGCACGACCTGACCATAACAGATGTTAAATACTCCCTGCTTATGTTGTTAAGGTCAGGTCCCATGCTAGGTATTAAAATCTGCCTGTACAGACTAGCAAATGACAGCAGCAGAACAAAACATTTGTTTATTCCTGCTGTCCATACCCTTAGCATGTACCTAACTTACTGTAAAAAAAAAAAAAAAAAAAACTTGAGAGAGTCGCTAAAAACAGGATTTGTGTTCACCTGCATACGATGAAGAATGCAAATGCTGATGTATGTTATTACTTAGTGACTTCATGCCTCAGTGGTTTGTCCAAAAAAACATAGTTTATGAAACAGGCCAAAAACAGGAACAATAATCTGGATTTCAGGTGAAAATCTAGACACTTGAAAGGTATGGAGGCAAGTGCAAACATCAAGAACTGCAGTATACTACCTCTCTTGAGAGAACTCACTAAGTGTTTTTTCAGCTTTGAAAGCCGGAAAAACACTTAGAAAAGTTTCCCTTTTAACTAGCAGTACATGGAGCAGATAAGGCTCCATGCACTACAAAGAATTATGATCATCTCACTGACCATAACTGCTTATTATGTGTTTTCACATGGATGCTTTGCTCTTGAGATGAATTTCTTGGCATCCATGTCTTGCGCACATAATAAACAGGTTATTATCGGTGAAACAATCATAATCCAGTATATATTTGTCTATCTACATATGTGTGTGTGTGTGTGTGTGTGTGTGTGTGTGTGTGTGTGTGTGTGTGTATATATATATATATATATATATATATCTATATACTCATCATCATCATCATCAACCCCCTTCTTCCTATTTTCTGCATGGTGTTGGGGTATCATGTTAACTTTTGCCATCTCTCTCAATTCACTGCCACATTCCTGCCTTCTTCAACACTCATGCCTGACTATTGCAGATCTTCTTTTGCACAATCCATCCACCTCTTTGCTGGATGCCCTCATTTCCCCTTACCTTCTTCCGCTCTGTCCCAAATCTTCTTCATGGGATTGTCTTCTGCATTTCTGCACAAGTACCTGAACCACTATAGTTTGCTTTCTTTGATCTTTTCTACAGTTGGAGCTACTTTGGCTTCTGCTCTTATGTCCTCATTTCTTCATCTGTCCCACAGTGTGCATCATGCCAGTGGTCTCAGGCACTTCATTTCCATCATCTCTAGCTTCCTCATCTGCACTGCCTTTACTGCCCATATTTCTGTACTGTAGATCAATGTGTGTGTATTTATCTTTAAGAAGATATCCAAGGAATTGCACAGATGTTCATTGTGTTTCACTGTTGCAGTCATTACTCTTGGGTTATCCTGCTGGCAGGCTACCCTCATTCGGCCAGAATTCCAAAGTCTAGGTCCGGCGTCGGTTGCCGTCCTCTCTTCCCTAACATCAGTGCGCCAGGGGTATAAAAGATGCAGCCGATGCCATTTTCTTCATATTTTCTTGCCGCGCGGTGCCCGAAGCAAAAGCAGCTCGCAAGTGCCGGTTGGCCGACTCCTGAGATTTTCAAATCAAATTTCAGAACCGAAGTCTTCATTAAAGCTAAGTACCCCATTGGGGAAACTTTTCTCTTGCTCCAGACCGATGTCAGAAAAAGTTAACAACTGTATTTCCTGTGGGAAGCAAATACCTCATAAGGATTTTCACTCTTACTGTATTCCTTGCCTAGGCCCTGATCATAACATTGCTAGCTGTTGGTTTTGTGCTAGATTTAACCAATGCACTATCAAGCGTCAGTTTGATTTTGCATTTCATTACTCTGGCCGAAGATTTAATTATATAATGCCGTTGGACCAGCCGACAACTGGAGTTTGCAAAAAACGCAAGGAAAAGGATAGGCATCCGAGGTCCAAAACCGACGACGAAGCCTCTGCTAGGCCAATCTCTGGTTCGCCGGTTCTCAGTGAGGCGCTTTCACAGCCCCTGGCACCCACTACCTCAGAGCCACAGGCCGCTTCCGACTCCCACGTGGAGCCGACTGGGCCTCTGGAAACTCAAGGTATTAGACACTCAGATGGGTCCGGAGCCGCTGAGCAGGCATCGGCTTCTGAGGGTGTCTTCAGACCTACACAACTATATATTAAGCCATCTTCAGCTTCAAAGACAAAGACTAAAGCAGCTCTAAATACAAAGAAACAAGTACAGCATTCTCCTTCTCAGACTTCCATGCCTAAAAAACAGATGCTCAAAATGGCCAAAGACCTAATTAGTTTGATCAGGGGCTCCCATCCCCCTCCTGATAAGAGACCTAGGCAAGAGACAGAGTATGATTCTTCTGATCACGTTTCTATTTCCTCTGATTCCTCTTCTGAACAGGATTACTCCATGCTTCCCTATGAGGATTCTGATGCTGAAGAATCCATTCCTTCAGCCTCTCCTCCTGAGGATTATTCTTTTGGGGAAACCCTGCGTACCATGAGGGAGCATTTCCACTGGGAGAGCCAAGATTATTCTGAATCTAAGAAAAGGCTCAGAGACTTTCTGCTACTTCCTCAGCACAGACCCCTTGCTATTCCACCTGTCCTGGATATTGTAAATGATGTATTTTCAGAATCCGGCCTGTTCCCTGACTCTTTACCCCCTGCACCTGCTAAGCCAGACAGGTACTACAGGGTCCCGGATTCTCATAAATTCCTATATAAAAACCCTGCTGCTGACCCAGAAACTATATCTCAGGGTCCCAAAGAGGTTAAGGCTTCCACTGCAAAAAACTCTGTCCCCTCTGATAGGGATTCTAGGGCTCTAGACAGATGGGGGAAGAAAGTCTACACTTCTGCTACCCTGGCTGTAAGGGCTTTAAATTGTCAGTTTCATATGCTTAAATATCAGCAGTATTTAATGTCACTGCTTAAACAGAAATTGTTGACAAATACTGAAGGTTCAGAGAACAAGGAATTGCAGGATTTATTGCATGCAGCTGAACAAGTGGGAAAGCATACTTTGCAATGTGGTTATGATTCACTGGAGGCCTCTTGTAGGGCTGCTGTTACAGGTTCTGTTATTAGAAGGCATGCTTGGTTAAAGTAACAGAATCTGCCTGATTATGTTAAAGCAAAATTATTAAATGCACCATTACAGCATGATACTTTGTTTGGTACTAAAGGAGAAGAGGTGTTGAAAAAAATGGAGGGTAAAGAAAAATCCATGCAGACAGTCAAGGATTTCTTACAGGTGCAGCCACCCAGGTTTAGCAGGAACTGACCCTCTAAAAATTGGTCCTTTTCAGTGTCAGATAGACCACAAAGAGGCAGATACAGGCATCCCAGAGGCAGATCTCAGCCCCAAGGCTCATACAGGCCTAAACAGTGGGGTGCTCCTACCTCCAAAAGCAGGGAGAATACAAATCACAACCTTACAGGAAACAGTCCCAATGACTTTCCTCTACCAGATCCAAGCACTCTTCTTTTGGCAGCCCCCCCTTAGGGGGAAAACTAGCACATTGTTCATCAAATTGGCAAATGGTTACCCAAGACAAATGGGTCCTGAACAGTGTCCCAAGGCTACAGGTTCCATTTTCACACCCTACCAAGGTCAAAAGGTATGCCAGACCTGCCACACAATCAGTGGGCAGAGGCACAAAAACAAATTGCAGCCCTTATGGACATGAGGGCCATTCAGCAAGTACCACAACAAGAGCAGGGGCAAGGATTTTACTCCAGACTTTTTCCAGTACCCAGAAAGGACAAAACCTGGAGACCAATACTGGACCTGTCAATTTTAAATACGTTTCTGGAAGTTCCAAAATTGACTCTACAGCAGCTACTGCCCATGCTGAGCAAGAAGGCTTGGCTCGTAACTTTGAACCTAAAAGAGGCATACCTACATGTCCCAATCAGACAATCTTGCAGAAGATACCTCAGATTCATAGCTGGCTCAATGCATTACCAATTCTCTGCACTGCCCTTTGGCTTATCTACTGCGCCCAGGGTCTTCACAAAATGCCTGGCACCAGTAATTGCGTTTTGCAGACAAAAAGGAATTCAAATATATCCCTACTTGGATGACTGCCTAATTCAAGAAGAGAACAAAGACATTCTTCTGAAGCATCTGGCATTTGTAAAAAGATTACTTATTGGCCTAGGGTACACAGTAAACGAAATGAAATCAAAACAAGTGCCCTCTCAAGAGATAATATTCCTGGGTGCAAGCTTAAATACAACTGCCCAGATGGCTTATCTCACGCCAGACAAACAAAAGCATCTGACTACTTACTTCAAGAAATTGGCAACAAAAACCCACTTATCTGCAAGGAAAATCCTGCAGGCCTTGGGTTTCATGGCATCTTGCATTCTAATAATTCCATATGCCAGACTGCATATGAGGAAACTACAATGGTACCTAAAAAGTGTTTGGACTGAGCATTGCCACAGCCTGGAGACAGTAATTGCATTCATTCCCTGTCACCACAACAAGAGTCTGCCATTTAGTTTACCCACAGCCAGACACTGACAACGGATGCATCGGATTATGCCTGGGGGGCCCATTTGGCAGGAAAATGTATTCAGGGCACATAGCCTGAAAACCAGATGCATCTTCACATCAATCAATAAGAGATGCTAGCTGTTCAAAATGCCCTGACAGCTTTCAAGGACCTGCTTCATCCTGGACTGTTACTGATAAAGACAGACAACACTACGGTCATGTGGTACATAAACAAGCAGGGAGGTACACATTCCTACCCCCACTGCAGACAAGCAATGACCTTATGGGACACAGCATTGGCTTTTCAAATTCACCTGCAAGCAAAATTCCTGCCAGGAAAAACAAATACACTGGCAGACGAACTAAGCAGAAACCTCATGGATCCCCACGAATGGAAACTGGATCCACAAGTCTTCAGCATGATAATAAGGAAATGGGGATGCCCAGACATAGATCTATTTGCCTCCCCTCACAACTGCCAATTGCAGAGATTTTTCACAAGGATTTATCACAAGCAAGCATGGAAAGTGGACACCCTACCCTTCAGCTGGAAAAAATCTATCATTATATGCTTTTCCCCCACTGCCTGTCCTTCCTGGGGTACTCCTAAAGGTCAGACAAGAGAAGCAAAAAATGATATTGATTGCACCAGACTGGCCACGCCAGCACTGGTACCCAATCCTAAAGAGCTTGTCTCAAGGTCCAGCATGGATATTGCCTCAAACTTCTCACTTGCTCACCCAACAAAACAATCAGATCCTGCACAGCCAACTCAGGACCTTAAATCTGGCAGCATGGCGGATAATGTAGCCATTCAGAACACTCCTCTTTCAAAAGCTGTTATGGATGTTATCTTGGAGGCCAGGAGGCCCAGCACCAGAAAATCTTATGCAGAAAAATGGAAGAGATTCTTTGCTTGGAACCAGGAACAAGGCATTGATATGTGTGTACCAAATATCCCTCAGATTTTACAATACCTAACTGAGATGCTGAACAAAGGCCTTTCCTTCTCATCAATTAAGATTCATGCCTCTGCCATCTCAGCCCATTACAATACGGAACCACCTATATTTTCTCATCCTTTAATAAGGCAGTACCTCAGAGGGGCCAAAAACATTAGGCCTCCAAGGAGAGCACCAATTCTGGCCTGGGACCTCAATTATGTTTTGGAAAAACACACACTGCCTCCTTTTGAGCCAGCATCAACAGCAGATATAAAATTCTTATCCTGGAAATCAGCTCTGCTCCTAGCAATAACCTCTGCAAGGTGAGTCTCAGAGTTACAAGCACTCATGGCTGTGGAACCTTTCATCATTTTTCATCCAGACAGGGTTTCTCTGAGGACAAACCCTACATTTTTGCCTAAGGTGGTGTCCAGTGTGGCCCTTAACCAAACCATTCACTTGCCAACCTTTTATCCTAATCCACAGAACAAGGGTGAGAAAATTCTGCATTCTTTGGACATACACAGGCAGTTATGCTTCTACTTGGACAGAACTAAATCTTTCAGAAAGACTAAGCAACTTTTAGTGTCATATGCTGCAGGATCACAAGGAAAGGCTATCTCAAAACAGACTATTTCTAAATGGATAGGCCATTGCATCCATTTCTGCTGTTGTCAACATGGAAAATCAGTGCCTAAGGGCTTTAGGCCTCATTCCACCACAGCAACAGCCACTTCAGCAGCCTTCCTCAGAGGAGCACCAACCAAAGATATCTTAGAGGCTGCAACTTGGAGTTCAGTGCACACCTTCACAAAGCACTACCCCTTACCTCTTTACTCTAAGTCCAGAGCAGGCTTTGCCTCTGCAGTTCTGCAGGGCCTCATAGCCTCTCCTAATCCTATTTAGCCCAGCCACCCTTCCTCAGCTTTGGGATTCAACCCAAGAGTAATGACTGCAACAGTGAAACACGATGAACATAGTACAGTTGTGTACCTACCATAAATGTAGATGTTCGAGTGTATTCACTGTTGCAGTCCAGGTTACCCACCCACCATCCCCCTTTTCTTTGCTAGGACTTATCTGCACTTCTCTATCCTATACAACCTATTTGGTGTATTTGCTTGTAGATGAAGGAAATGTTATTTTTGAGCATGCATTTTTATTGGCATATTTTTCAGCCTACCAATTTGGGGGCACCTGACATCTGAGGCAAGAAAAACTGAAGAAAATGGCGTTGGCTGCATCTTTTATACCCCTGGTGCACTGACATCAGAGTAGAGGCGACAACAACCGACGCCGGACCTAGACTTTGGAATTCTGGCCGACTGAGGGTAGCCTGCCAGCAGGATAACCCAAGAGTAATGACTGCAACAGTGAATACACTCGAACATCTGCATTTATGGTAGGTACACAACTGTACTTTGTATAAATACTGAGCATATGCAAGTCTGACTGCTATTTTGTAGTAAGCTGTTGAGATGTAAGCATGTATGCATGTAAGGTCTGTCTGATAACCAGTTTGCTTATGTTTTATGATGCTGCCAGGGGCAGCTCGTGCTACTGCAGGACTGCAGTGATCCTATCTAGAAAACAAACAAAAAATAAGTAAAGAAACACAAAAACAAACAACACGTTTCCATGATTACTCTGTGCATGCTCTCAGATTGCTTTCTCAGCAGTCTAGATAGGGGGGAAAGCATCTCTGCCCTGAGATGCCTGGTGGTGACATCACAGACTGCAGCAATCGCTCAATGGATATCTAAGGTAAGGTGCACTGGGCCAATCAAGAGCACTTGCTCATCGGCAGAATGGATTACAGGGCTGAAATTACGTGTGTGTGTGTGTGTGTGTGTGTGTGTGTGTGTGTGTGTGTGTGTGTGTGTGTGTGTGTGTGAGTGTGTGTGTGTTGCCCCAGTTGCTATATACTGGTGGCTAGAGAGAACTCATGGTGATGTGGTAGGGAATATCTCAGGCTTGCACCCTGTACCTTGTATGCAGGTGGCAAGGGCCTGAATTCCCTACCCACCACCATTTGTAAAAAAATTGCAGATTTTTGCCTCATATTTGATCTGTTCTGTTCCTCATAAAATCTGTGGTTTCTATATTTTTGTTAGTCAGTCAGTGGTGCACAGTGGTGCAGGGGTAGCATTGTTGCCTGATAGTTACAGCTTCTCTGGTTTGATTCTTGGCTGGGGTGCTTTCTGTGTGGAATCTGCATATCCTCCCATCTTAGTACAGATTTTTGCCTCATATTTGTTCTGTTCTGTTCTGTTCCTCTTAAAATCTGTGGTTTCTGTATTTTTGTTTCCTTACACAGTGGTAGCATTGTTGCCTGACAGCTACAGCTTCTTTGGTCTGATGCTTGGCTGGGATACCTTCTGTGTGGAGTCGGCATGTCCTCTCATCTTACAAAGACATGTGTCTGGAGTGTTTCTTCCTGGGCCTGTGCTGAAAATTGGTTTTGTTCCAAGTCGGACTTTCCTGGTTAACAAATGTTAAATAAAAATGACAGGCATTTGAATTTCAGTCTTCATATTCTTCAGAAAGTACATGGTAACACAAAACCTTTTATTCTAGCAATTTTCTAAGTTTATAAGATGGAGATTTGAAATTTGTCCCTATTTTTTGGACTGTATTCCCCTATTATTGGCTTCATCCAGGTTTTTTGTACTAAGATTGAGAGCTATGGTGAGAACTGAATTCACTAAATGGTAGCCATTTAAGTTTCAATTTTCCTCTTTTTCACAAAACAGCTGATGTGGCATAGTGGTATGTTGCTCTGACTGTTTTGCACAGAGTCCTGGGTTCCAGACTTGGCAGTGATATGTCTGGTGGTAACACAGCATTTTATTCTAGCAACTTTCCAACATTATACAAGCAATGGCAATGTTTAAAATGTGTCCCTGATTTTTGGGCTTTTGTCCCCCCCCCCCATAAATGTTGGCTTTTTCCAGATTTCTTGTGCTGCAAAGTTCAGAGATACAGCTGAGTGTTGAGTAGATTTTACAAGGAGCTGAGAGCTGCAGGGGAAAAAAAGATTAGTGCTGCTTATGCTGAATCTGCTTGTATTGCTAATAGCACAACAGGTAGTGTACTTGCTTTTGATGCAGAAGGCTGCAGGTTCTACTCCCACAGCAGGTAGATGGGTTGCTTATACTGTACTGTGTTGTAAAGGGGGGGTGGATGCTGCAGTCTTTTTGGCGAAGATACCTACTAACTATCAAACTGTTATCAGTTTGCCATTCATTCCCTATTTCAATATTGAGAAAAATAAATGGTAGATGCTGCAAAACAACACTAGTAACCCAGAAAACAGCACCAAAATGATGACACTAGTCCCTTCGACTTAAATCCATATACTTTATTTCCACAGGATAAATAAAAAACATAAAACATAGTAGTTTAGCGCTGTCATCAAATGAACATTGACTTCATCAGAACAATTAGGCAAAAATATTACTCAGTTTAAATACCAACAGGCCACTTCTGATAGAACAATTTCAATATTGCTAACTTATCATTTTTTTAATGCAACATAAGCAATTTATTCCCCAAGGGCAACATGCACTTTATTTGTAGATGAAACAATGAAATATAAAGTTGTTTGCTAGCAGCAACCTCTTCATTAGTTACAGATTTTTTTAATGTAGAATTATTTAGATGACTTTTACTACTTCAGCGATAGTGCATATTTACTGATATTGGTGGACTGTAGAAGTCTGAATAGACTTTTATGATGGAAATCTTCCGAACTGGGCAGTTTTGTCATTATTAGTCCCTGCATTTTGTTTCATTGTTTACTGGAAAAATGTTCAAAACAATAAAATTAAAACGCCCTCTAACAACTGTACCGTATTGTACAAGGAATGTAATTTAATACCATCAGGAAGGTGTATCAAAGAGCAAGTGTATGTTTCATGTGCAAGGGGCTTATGATTTGAAAACAAAGTTAATCTTTATCTGCCACTGGCAAAATGTATTTTCTTTGAATGTGGGTTTCAATGCTGTTTCCAATGAATGCGAGTTTCAAGGGCAGAGAAGTTTTAATGCCAAGTCTATTTTCATTGCGGGACTGCATTGCTTTGTTTAGCAGATATTTATTAGTGTTTGTACTGTAAAATGCAAAATTAATCTTTCAAATAAAATCCAAATCATTGCTGAAGTAAAGCAGTATGCGCGTCAGTGTTTATGGTAAATGGGGCGAAATAACCAAGGAATGGGGCATTGGAATGGCTGCAGGGGAGAGGCTCCATTCGACCATGATTTTGTGAGGGGGGAAGGGCAGCAAACTCAAGACAGCCCCGGCTAAACTATATCTCTCAACTGTCCAGATTTTTGCAGAATGAATAGATTTTTGCTTCTTATTTTTGGTTTGTTCCTCATAAAATTTGTGTTTTTCTGGCAAATCATTTAGGAATGAAGTCACTAAATAATGACGGATATTAAGTTTCTGACGTCGTAACCTTCAGAAAATGCATGCTAAAGCAAGACCTGTTATTCTACCAACTGTCTGTTATTCTATCAACTGTCAAGTTTATACAAGAGCAATTTTTAGTACTGTTTATATGTTCCCCCAATATATTTGGCCTTGTCCAGATTTCCTGCATTAAGAGGTTGAGAGGTACTTGCAAATAAATCGCTTTATAGAATTAGGAATATCCAAACCTTTCAACTGTCCCCAGTTTTGGCTCAAAATGTTGCTCTCCCCCTAATAATCCCAACGCAAAATAGCAATTTTGGAAGAAAACGTGGAGGGTTTACAATTATAAATAACTGTAATGATCAGAGTTATAGATTACTTTTATTTCAGAAATTCATGTAGATTCTCTAATGTTGTCAGCTGCTCAAGTTAACAGTACAAATATTAAAAAGGTGTCCCTTCTTTAACAGGTTCCCAGCTGTATTGTGTAGCAATTTTATATTTTTGCATCACATTTTTCGTCCGTTTTTCATAAAATTGTGGTTTTCTGTCAAATTAGTGGCAAATCATTAAAGACTGAAGTTAGAAAATAATCAGATTTCATACCCTTTAGAAAATTCATACTAATGCAAGACCTACTCCTATTCTATTATCTTTCTAAGTTTATAAGATCAATATTTAAAAATTGTCCTTATTTTTGGGCCTGTGTCCCACTTCTATGTATGGCTTTGTCCACATTTCTTGCTCTGAGGTTGAGAGGTATGAGTGTCAGAGCCATCACTGTTAGCCAGAGATATTTCAAATTGTGACAAACTTGTTGCACCCCACTCCCCCATGTAGTGACTTTTGATGTGTCCAAGCAAGGCAAGGAGCAGTTATGCAGTGTAAGTGTGCAGAGTATTCCCCCATCTAGGGGGGACACAAGTATGGCAGTGGCTTTTCATCTGTCCTTGATTTTGCAAAATGTTCTGGTTTTCTGTCATATTTTTAGACTGTTGATATATGCTTCTTATTATTCAGAAAAGGCATGCTGTTGCAGTGCCCTGTTGCTCTGTGTTTAGGTAGTAATGCTTTAATGACCATCAGGTAAGCTTGTCAGAGATTGTAAGGTGCAAGTAAGTTTTAATAAGCACACTGTTAAAGAATTACCAAAATTGAAAGCCTTTTTTGTTGCCATGAAGAGAATATTTACATAACTAGATAACGTATAAGCCTTGGGTAATGAAATGCATATGACAGTATTTGTAATAAAGGGCAGGATTACAGTATTTTCAGAAGCTCATTACATTTTGTTGGAGACTTGCAGTCATCTTTGCAGGCTTTACCCATAAACTAAACAGAATGCTAAATCTATTATGTATGGTCCATAACTTGTGCAGTGATCCTTTAAGCAATTTATCTTGAGCTTGTTTCTCGTTTGCTGTTCATTTTTTACTTTGATCATGTCTTCCCTATGAAACAAGTAGATAGTTGTTGTCAGGCAGCAGGTCTTTTTAGAATAAGAAACATTTTTACAAGTGGGGGTATCACAGATTGCTACTTTCAGCATGTTACTTGATAATTTTATAAAGCTGAATTATAAATTACTGCAAGTAGAAGTGGTTTGACTTGAGTGCTGCTTGTATTTTTTATACTAGATTTTGACTGGCATTCCAGTAATGTATTTAAAAAGTAATTTATTTTTTCATGCCTCACAAGCTTTGTGTTTCCATCTAGGTATTAAATAAGCTATCATGTAGCCAATGCATTGAAATATTTTTTTCTTCTACACTTCATTTTGTCTTGATTGGACTCTTGTAATGACAGTTTGGCACCTAGGGCAGCATATTTAAAGTTCCAGTTGTGGTTTTGAGCATAGCTCCACCCCTTTCTAGTTGACCACACCCCTTCCCATTGGCCCCACCCATTCAACTGTCTTCTGCAGCCCCCCTTTAATTTGAAGTCACCAGCTGCCACTGGATGCTGCTCTCCATTCTGATGTGTTTCTATGTATTAAAGCATCTAAATAAAATACCCCACCTGCTTGTCATCTATGTTAGAGAGGGATGAGAGACATGGTATCAGAAGCAGCTTGTCTAAAGGGACATGAGGTTAGAAGAAGAATGGCCAAAATGATTTGTTGCCAGAAAGAGTTCCAGTTTCATCCACTTAAGTCCAAGAGGCACCTGGCTGGTAGTGGAGGAATATACAGGAGTGAACCATCCCTACTCCATGCATAATTCATAAAACAGGTCAGAAACAAATTTCAGATATTAAAACTTGCTCAAAACTATTTCTTATTCACAAAACATGAAACAAGGCATACAGAATGCTCTAAATGATATTCACATAAACCAATATGTCTGATAATGATAAAAATATTTGAATTACTACAGAAAATGTTTGAGTAAAGTCAGAATTGCATAAAATTAATAAAATAAGAGGAAACAACTGCATTTAGGCTAAGTACGTATTTTTCGTATTAATTAAAGATATCCGAGTTATCCAAAGTGTATAATGTGTTTGCATGTTTGTGCAGTATTACAGTAACGTTATTACACAAGATACAGACATTACAGAGCATATTTCACAAAGTACAGTATTTCAAAGAATTTATTGTGTATTTAAATGCTATTATAAGCTCACAGAATAGTCTGTCCATACATAATTACAAGGACCATATTTTCAGTGTATTTGTATGTACTTTGTGGGCATGGCAGACAGATTTCGAAAACCTATTGCACTTGTGTTTGACAATAATATTGCAGAGAACTGAAGTTGAGCAAAAGTACGACATTTTCATATAGGCTGGATTTTCTGATAAAGATTTATTATACTTAATTTAGGTGGGTCAGAAGCTATTGGAAGGGAGTGTTCATTTGTGTATTCACCTACTGTCTATGCAGGAGAGGGGAAAAACTGTCATATTGTTGTACAAGCTGAGTCAAGGGAGGACCCTGAGTGCTTAAAATGTAAATTTAGAGAAGTGTGTAACCCCCCAGACAAATGTTACAGGGGAAAGGCATTTATTTTACACACGGGACCAAAGGCCTGGTGAAACTTTTGTAGCATATGCAACTGACTTGAGAAACAAAGCTAAAATGTGCAGATTTGGTGATTTAAGGGATGAGTTGATAAAGGACAGACTTGTGTGTGGTATTAAAGATAATGCTGTGAGAAAGATTTTGCTTCATGACAGTGATTTAACTTTGAATAAGGGCATTGAGATTTGTGAGATATACGTGCTCACAGAAAAAGCATTCAAATATGTTTACAAATGAGAACAGATCTAGAAGACACAGTGATAAAGATCACGTTGATAGTATGCAGCACATGGTTAAAAGGAGCAGGCCCATGTGCATGCCAGCAACTGTAGCCCCTGCAGCACTCACTGGTAAACCCCAGAGCTTTCTAGCAAATTCTAGAGTTTGCACAGTCTCAGTGAAGCATAAGAATGAGTCAGCAAACTCAAAGCATGGGCCCCAACCCAGTTTCATTGCCATCTGTCGTAATTGTGGTGGAAATCATGAATCTAAAAGTTAGAAATGTTTAGCTTTTGGTCAACAATGTCACAAATGCAATAAATGGAATCATTTCAAAGGGTTTTGTAAATCAAAAGGCCCACATTTTTTATTAAAAGGGAACATTTTAAGAAACAAGTTGATCAATTGGAGAGCTGCAACCTTACTCTTTATGTTGATGGTGTGTCAGTGCTTTATGAAACAGTCAGTGTAGTAGATCTAAGGGCAAAGAATGAAGTATTTTGTACTATTCAGATAAATGACAAACCCATAGAACTCAAAGTTGACACAGGTTCCAAATGCAATGTTACTTCAGCAGAAACATTTGCTAAAGTGTGTCATGGTGAAAGGCTTGATTTGGCAAAGGGTGCACAGCTTGTTGCTTATGGTGGTGAAGAAATTCAAACTAAAGGCTCAGTAGTGCTTTCATGTTACTCTGCTGGGAGAAGCTATGACTTGTTATTTTATGTGGTCAAGAGGCATGTCCAGTTATTATTAGGGCTCAGAGACAGTTTGAAAATGGGACTGCTTTCATTTAACAAGGAAGTCCACCATGTTAGCTTGAAAGACCACTACTCCAATTTTGCCCAGTACATTTTCTCTACCTAAGATGATCTCTTCAAAGACAAACTAGGGAAGCTTCCAGTTGTGTTCTCCATGAAGTTAGATCCAGATCTCAGTCCAGTTATCAGGCCAGCTCAAAAAGTTCCAATAGCCATGCAGGACAGAGTCGAAGCTGAGCTAGATAAAATGGTGTAACAAGGTGTGATTTGTACAGTTGTAGAACCAACTGAATGGGTATTTTCTATGGTGGTAGATCATAAAAAAAGTTCAGATGACATCAGCATATGTATTGATCCATGAGATTTGAATAAAGCACTAAATGATATCATCACCCAATGCGCACAGTCAAAGAAGTTGCAGCTCTTATGCCAAATGCCACTGTTTTTTCTGTCTTAGATGCAAAGAGTTCAGTTTGGCAAATTCAGCTTGACAAGAAATCATCATTGCTCACTATGTTCAGTACTCCCTTTGGCAGGTATAGATTTTTGAGAATGCCATTTGGGATAAATTCTGCAAGTGAAGTCTTTCAGCTTGTAATAGAACAACTTTTTTCTGGGTATCCTTGTGCTATTATAGTAGACGACATACTAGTAGGAGGTAATGGTGAAGCTGAGCATGACAGAAACCTCAGAAAAGTTCTGGAAAGGGCACGTCAAGTGAATCTTAAGCTCAGTCCACAGAAATGCAAATTCAGGCTACAAGAGAATACTTATGTTGGTCATTTATTTACTAGTTCAGATCTATACAAACAGCCATTCTCAAGATGCCAGCTCCAGACAATGTTCAAACCCTGCAACGTTTCCTTGGTATGTTTATCTAGGCAAGTTCATTCCAGACTTGAGCCAAGTATCAGCACCATTTAGAGACCCAACATATAAAGATGTATCCTGGTCTTGGTTAGAGTAAAACCAAAGAGCATTTGATGTCCTGAAACAGAGCATTGCTAGTCCACCAACTCTTAGATACTATGATGTTCACAAGCCAGTTACTCTTTCATGTGATGCTTCAAAATTTGACCTTGGTGCAGTCATTTTACAAGAGGCTCAACCTGTTGCCTATGCATTGAGAACTCTTACCCAAACTGAAATGCAATATGCTCAGATTGAGAAAGAACTTATGGCAATTGTGTTTGCATGTTCAAAGTTCCATGATTATATTTATGGTAGACCTATCCAGATTGAAACAGACTACCAACCTCATGTCACTATCATAAGAAAGCCTCTGCATTCAGCCCCAGACAGATTGCGATGCATGATGCTGAGATTGCAAAAGTATAATTTTACACATTTACAAGAAAGGCAAACTTCTTTACCTTGCTGATACATTGTCCAGATTGTCCAGAAACACCACTGAACAGCATGAGAATGAAAACCTTAATTTTGAAGTCATGGAAGTGAGAAATTTTTCTTCCACAAGTCTTGATGAGCTGAGAGATCACACAGCCACAGATCCAGTTTTACAAAGGCTCAACCACTTTATCAACCAAGGATGGCCGTCAAAGCAGTCTAGTTTACCTCAAGAAGTGCAACCTTATTTTCCTTACAGAGATGAGATTTTGTCTGATAAAGATATTATTATGAAAAGTCCGACAGCAATTGTTCCAAAGTCCTTGCAACAAGAGTACACTACTGTCTTGCATCGTGGTCACCCAAGAACTAACTCTACCAAAGGAAGGGCGAGAGGCCTACTATTTTGGCCTTCTGTGTCACAAGATATTGAGAGAGCACTATTATCTTGTTCCGTGTGTAATAGTACAAAGCCATATCAACAGAAAGAACCACTTCAGCTAAACCAGATTCCTGAACTACCTTGGTCGACGGTAGACACTGACACTTTCGAGTGGAATGGTCAACATTACTTGGTGTTAGTAGACTCTTATTCCAACTGGTTTAAGATTGACCTACTTCCTAATCAAGCATCCAGTACTGTCATTACTAAGATGAAGTGTCATTTTGCAGTCCATGCTAGTCTGCACAAAATTATTTCTGACAATGGCATGCAGTTTACAAGCCCACAGTTCAAAAGATTTGCCAAAGAGTGGGACTTTACTCATGTCATGAGTAGCCCAGAGTATCCGCAGTCAAATGATTTGGCAGAAAGTGCAGTTCAAAGTGCAAAACAGTTACTAGAGAAGTCAAAATGAGACAATAGTGATGTTTTCTTGAATCTCAGAAATATTCCTTGTGATAATCATCTTGGTTCACCTGCTCAGCGACTTCTGTCGAGACAAACCAGAACCACATTACCAATCAGTAGTTAATTGTTGGTTCCATGTGTCAAGAACAACAGGTCAGTGAAAACCAATCTGTTGAAGAAGTGTTTAACCCAGAAGTCCAGCTATGATAAGACCAGCAAACTGCTCAGTCCATTAGGAGCATGAGAAGTGGTAAGGATGCAAACGTCCAAAGGTTATGATCGGATTGGTGTCATGAAGAGTATTTGCCCAGAGCCGAGATCATACATTATGGAATCACAAGGAGCAGAGTTTAGGTTTAATTGGAAACATTTTAGACCTGTGTCTGAGCCTATACCACAGCACATAGCCTGTGAGAAAGACTCTTTATCTCAGAGTGAGTTGTCCGGTGTTCCAGTTCCAGAAGAAGATCCAGGGAATATTCCCATTCCTGTGACAACTCCAGAAGTTCCTGATATGAGTTGTTCACTGAAGACTGCCCCTGTTGCTAAATTCAGTTCAGATTGTTATGTTACAGATCCGGTCATATCTCCAGACCATGTAACAGATACATTGCAACTTGGACATGAACATTGTGTTTGTTTCTAATGTCTATGATAATGCATGTCTAATTCTAATATTGTTTTTACCAAGGCAATCTTTTTAAGAGGGAGGATGTAGATCAATGTATGTGTATGTATCTTTAAGAAGCTATCCAAGGGCTTGCACAAGTGTATAAATACTGAGCATGTGCAAGCCTGACTCTCATTTAGTAGTAAGCTGTTGAGATGTAAGCATGTATGTATGTGAGGTCTGTCTGTTAACTAGTACTTTATGATGCTGCTATCCATCCTGATGTGTTTCTATGTATTAAACCATCTAAACAAAATACCCTGCCTGCTTGTCATCTATGTTAGAGAGGGATGAGTGACATGTACCATACAACAGTACTAGTCACACCACTGTTTTGTACACCTTAGTTTTCAGCATCTTTGACATTCTTCTGTCAGGCAATACACCTAACACTCTATGCCCATTGGCTGCAACCCATCTGATACTAGCTTTGGCCTCTTCGTTCATACTTCCTTTTGCCTCAACCAACCCTCCCAGATTCTTGAAGCTGTTAACCTTTTCCACTGTTTTCCCTTCTGTCTCAGTTCTCAGCTTCTTCCAATTTCCTCAATTTGCTGCCATTACCACTGTTTTAGCTGTACTTAATTCCATCCCATGTGCCCTCAGGCTTTGCATTCCATTCTCCTATCCTTTGCTGAAGTTCTTTCTCAGAGTCTGCCTGTAATGCCACATCATTGCATACAACAAATTTGTTGATCTGTCCTGTCCAACCTGTTTGCTAATGTAGTCCATCACCAGTATGAACAGCGGTGGGCTCGGAGATGAATCTTGGTGCACACTACTCCCACTGGGAACCCTTCTGTGAGACCGAACACCATACCTTTCAACTGCCCAGATTTTCACAGAATGTCCTGATTTTGTACTCATATTTTAGGTCTGTTCCTCATGAAATTTGTGTTTGTCTGCAAATCATTGAGGACTGAAGTCATTAAATAATGACAGACATTTGAGATTCAGATTTTATATCCTTCAGAAAATGCATGCTAACACAACACCTTTTATTCCAGCAACTTTCAAATTGTATAAGAACAATATTTGAAATGTGTCCCTATTTGTGGCCCTTTGTCCCCTCATTATTCTTGGCTTTGTCCAGATTTCTTGTGCTAAGTGGTTGAGAGCTATGCCAAACACTGTTCATACTTGAGTCATTGGGTCCTTGTACTTAGCCTGCAATAATTCTACCAATGTTTTTGGTATTTCGAATCACCGCAGTACTGCCCATATCAACTTTCTTAGGACCTTGTCATATGCTTTCTCAAAGCCCATGAATGCCCATTTGGACTGTTTCCTTATCTCTATCTTTTTATCAACTATCTGTCTCACTGCAAACATCGGGCCACTTGTGCTGCATCCTGATCTGAATCTGAACTACTCATCTTCCATCTTACATTTACTAGTCTGCATGTCTGTTTATCAATCACCCTCTCTAGGTCTTTCATTCAGTGTGACAGGAATCTGATACCTCTGTAATGTGCATAGTTGTGGATGTCCCCCTTGTTCTTGTACACTGGCACGAGTATGCTTATTCTCCAGTCATCTAGGATACGCCTTTCTCTCCACCCTGCTATTAGTACCCTCAGGAGCCATTTCTTCCCTATCCTGCCCAGCATCTTTATCATATCTGCTGTGACCTCATCTGAGCCTGCTACACTTCATTTTCCTTTGTGCTATTCTTACTTCTGCTACAGTGGGCTTCTCTTCTTATCATAGGCTGTGTCTGGGACAGTATAGCTTCTGTGTAGTTTTCTGCATTTAGAAACTGCTGGAAGTACTCTTTCTATCTGCCTTTGATGTCCTGTGGACTCGTGAGCAGGTTGTTGCTGGCATCCCTTATGAAGGGTGTCTGACTATTTTCTTTATCTTTCTGTTTTTGTCTTGCAACCTGATATAGTTTCTTTGTGCCACCTACTGTGTCACTTTCCAGAAGCTGGTAGAGTGCCTACAATGCCCTGTTCTTTGCCATTGCAACTCCTTTCTTAGCATCTTTGTTAGCCAACTAGTATTCCTTCTAAGCCTGGCTCATCTTTTCGATCTCCCACTTTTTCCTGCAGTCCTTCTTTCTTTTGATGACTTCCTATACTTCTGCATTCCACCACCAGCCTTCCTTATGTACCTTATTTCCATACCTGGCTCAGCCAGATACCTGTTCTGTAGTCCTTACATGTGCTGTTTTGAGGCACTGCCATTCTTCTTCAACTCGACCTATTTCCTTCTCTTTTTTGGGATGCTAGAGCCCTGAGTAATTCCTTGAACTATTGTGCTTTTTCTACAGTCAACTTCCAGGAATTCAACCTTGTCTCTGTTGACCTTAAAGCCTTCTCTGACTACTGTTTACAGCTAGCTGATTGTGGCAACCAGTGGTTTATACTGTGGGTCAACTGTTTCAGTGGGGACGACTCTGTAATCACTGATTCTACCCCAATGCCCTTTCCTTTCTAGGAGGAAGTCTAAAATCCAAAGAGA